>NC_041389.1:710535453-710536132 GCF_002162155.2 Triticum dicoccoides | reverse complement strand
CACCGCTTGTTATATTCCAACTCGAAGGTGACTTGGCAGTCAGTACAAATACAAGTAAGCGCCCAAAGGCGCAAAAGAAAATTACAGGGAAGGGCAAGAGAAAGCCCAAAACTAGAAGAAAGAAACTAAATGGAGGGGAAGGCTGGCATCAGTACCAAACCGAACCCCCTGGAGACCGACATCTCGGGTAGCGAGCTCCGCTGAGCAGCTTGTTCCACCTCCGACAATGAACCACAACAAGGCCTAGGGAGAAACATATGGGCACCAGACCAACAACTCACAATGGAACATCACTGGCATGAACGAAGGGCGTCGGATAGCCGAGTTCATGCGGCGACACCGGTGTGCGCGGGCGAAGCCAAAAGACAACGCACCACCGAGATCGAAGGGCGCGGCACCGCTGTACCGCCGCCGAGGTCGAAGGGCAGCGTGCTGCCAAGGCCACCCCAGGATGTCCCCGCGATCGTCGTCCGGACCACCATGAAGCACAGCCCTGACGGAAAGGAGACACCGAAGTAGAAGCATACCGAGAAGCATCACTGGCGCGAACGAAGAGCGTCGGGTAGCCGAGTTCGAGCGGCGGCACCGGTGTGCCGTCGGCGAAGCCAAGAAGGCAACGCGCCACCGAGACCGAAGGGCGCAACACCGGTGTACTGCCGCCGAGGTCGAAGGGCAGCGT
>NC_041389.1:710528246-710535150 GCF_002162155.2 Triticum dicoccoides | reverse complement strand
AGTCGCCAAGAACAATGGCCAGCCAGGATCAGAGCCGAGGTGGAGATGAAGCAACAAGAGGCGAGTCCACCCGAAGCAGAAGAAATCCAAGAAGATGCCCCCAAGGAGGAAACGACGTAGAGACGTCGACACCATCTGACACGGAGAACCCCGGATCCGAGATTTCTCCCGGGATCTAAGAAGCTTGGGGGGAGCGAAACAATGCCAAACTCGACGCCTTCAAGAAGGGAAAATGGCAGCTGCAGCCGTCATCGTCGATGAAGTTTTCACCCGGCAGCGCCTCCTCCACCTCGCAACCGGAGCAAGTTGGCCACCCACCACCGTAGCGCTAGGCAGCCATGAGCTGTGAAGCGAGCAATGGAGGGCCAAAGAAGCAGCAACACACCGGGCTGCAGCACGCAGAGCCGAGGCCGATGTGCACCGCGGCCAGCGTGAGGCCGCAACGAGAGAGCACGGGGAGCCGGTTGACGAGGCCAACCGAACACGCAAGATCTGGTGCTGAAGCGCGACCACCAGAGACCGGCAACGACAGAGGGACGAGTGGTGGGGGTCGGCGTAGAGGGTGGACGCAGCAAGGAGGGCGCGCCCGGCCGCCACGGCAAGCTGGCCGGAGAGCAGCACCACCGGCCGTGGCCCAGATCCAAATGGGCAGACCGGACCAACGCATCAGGGGGAGCCGCATCCGGAGGGAGATCCATCACACGCAGCTGGCGAGGAAACACCGCCGGGGGAGGGCGCTCCCGCCGCCGGACGAAGCCGCCGGAGTTGACGGGGGCGGATCTGGAGGAGCGGTGGAGGAAAAGGGCGTGGGGCGAAGGGGGAGGGGGGAGAACGGCCTCGCCGCCGCCA
Organism: Triticum dicoccoides; assembly: GCF_002162155.2. Classification (NCBI taxonomy): domain Eukaryota; kingdom Viridiplantae; phylum Streptophyta; class Magnoliopsida; order Poales; family Poaceae; genus Triticum; species Triticum dicoccoides. Next base: position 710,534,301 of record NC_041389.1, on the reverse strand, counting down.
TCCCTGGGTCCGGCGCGGCTTCGCCGGCCGGCCCTCCGACGGCGGCAACGCGGGGGTGGCCGGGACGAGGGGCGGCGGCCGACGGCGGCTGGGGTTCCCCTCGAGTCGCCCCGCGTGGGCGACGCGAGGGCTTGAGTAGTCCGTGACCCTGCCCCTTTGTCGTCCTTAGTTAGTTCTTAAAAAAGCCGCGATGGGCAAATCCGGCCCCTCAAACTTCCACGGACGCGTGGCACTGACCGGACACGCCTCAATAATGCAATCCACATATGCATATCTTAAATTAGAAACCTCAAATCCATATTATTACATGCAATGTGAAATCTAATCTAAGCGGAGCTCGTCCGCCCCCGCCATGCCCATGTCCAGCGGCTGTCTGCGCTCTCCAGAGTGTTTTCCCGGTCGCCGGCAAGGTAGAGTAGGGCCTGGCTCACGGGACTCAAGACGCCGCCGTCTCCCATGCCCTACTCTTCCTCGTCGGAGCCCAGAAGCCTGACGGTGTTGGTGGATGTCAAATTGATGATGGATCCGTCTTGGGACGAGCCGACACCCACCACAACACGGTTGCGGTGTCAGGACTGGTGCACCATACGGGTTGCCAGGGAATGTGGCCCCGACTCGCCGACGTCCACTGCCGCGAGGGCTGCCGCCGCGTCCCGCGCCCGCTGCCTCGCACGCCGCACCATGTTCTCGCCGGACAAGGTCCATGGTGCGTCCCGATGCTCGGTGCGCAAACGGAGGGATTGCACATCGGCCACCGCGTTCGAACACCAGACGGACCGCACGTCCTCCAATGAGCCAACAACGGTTGTCCTAGCGCCGGATCTATGGGCCATTGGGACGGACGCAATGGATTCCCGAAGGAAGGAGTCCGAGTGCTCCCATGCACGGGCTGCCTCCTGGGAGCGGCGGAGTGCAATAAGGAAGGCCATCTCCTCCTGGGGGCCGAGTGGGATGAGCTCGGGATCGATGGATCTGAAAGTGAAGGAGTAGGACCCGCTGTCCGTCATGTCGGAGACTGGCGAAGGCGAGTTCGGGTAGCGGAGCAGAGTGAAGTGAAGTGGCTAGGGTTTTGTCCGGCAAGCGGATGGGGACGAATATATGTGGGATTGGGTAGAACAACATGGGCCGGGTTTGGCGTGGCGGGCGTGCCCGAACGCCTCCATATCGGCCTATATATTTGAGTTAAATATGAAGGGTGCCAATCAGCCCGGGCATTTGAGGCCCGTTTGAGACGCGTCTGTGCCAGATTGTCGTGACCCGTGAGAGACCGGGTGGACTCTGCCGAAGATACACATTGGACGGATACATGTGTCCACTTCAGGTCCTGCCGGCAGACGGGGACGGAACACCTCACTCACTCACACTCACATGTCATCACAGTCACACCCTTAATAATAATTTGCACCGGGATCTCTGCTCACCCCACACCCTTCTCCAGCTATAAGAACCAACAACCCCGGCCTCTCCCTGCCCAACTGACGCAGAACACATCGAGCGCCACCGTTTCAGCAGCAATGGACTACAGTACTGAAGATGAGCACCAACACGGCCATGGCCATGGCGACGGTGACGACGCGGCGGAGTGGAAGAAGGTGGCGGAGCTGAGGGCCGTCGTCGAGGCCCAGGACCCCGCTGCCAAGGTACACCCCCTATCCATATGCATCCATCGTCTCCTTGATTCCTCGTCAACTCCTCGCGTGAGTGACTAGATCACTCCACTAATTCTCTCCCTAGTCCACATACGCCCATGACCACTTCAATCACACCACCTTGGGATGCATGGTTAATTAATTAATTTCCTCCTAGGTGAACCAGATGATCCATAGAATTCATTAATTAATCTGCACGGGTCAATTAGGTTGGTGTGCTACCGCTAGCTTAATTAGCAGAGTGGTTGGTTAATTTCCTTGTCGGACATGTTAGAGTTGTGTCGAATATTGTGTACAAGGTAGGTTACAGTTGGACTTGTAGTTGTATTGTGTTTACATAGGATATGGGGTCGTGTCCTAGTAGGACACTTGTATCCTAGGCCTCTCATATACAGTGGGGGTAGACACACGATGTAATCTATGCCAACATAATAGCATCGAAACGCAGGGGAAGCCGGCGACGTGCGCTGGTGTCCAGGGCAACCGGGTGCGATATTATAGCGGTGTCATGGGGAGGAGCGTCCATAGTCATGCCCCGGGGATGTAGCCATATCGGTGAACCTCGTTAACAAATCTTGGTGTCGTGCTCGTGTGATTGCTTGGTCCTCGGATGATCGGCGGTATGCCTCGGATTTATTCTAACAAGTGGTATCATGAGCAAGGTTACGAGAAGACCATGGATCGTTGATCTAGAGGAAGCATCGGTGACAGCGCATTTTTTTCGGCGATACCTGATTGATCTGATCGGGGGCGCGTACATGGCGGAGGCAGCGACTGTGCAAGCAGCGGCTGGTGCAGGTCGAATTGATGGGCCAGGCAGGCGTCCGCGCTCGACCGTGTGGGCTGGCGACGGCCGGTCGGGGCTAGTTGGTCTAGCCTGCTGGGTGCAGCTGACCCCAGCCTGTTGGACCAAGGCGAGATCATCGAGCGGAGCTGTGCACTTGGTGTGCTGGACGGTGGCCATGAACGGGATATCCGAAGCGGTATACCCAGGAAGCCGTATGCGAGCCAGAGATTTGTTTGGAAACAAAAAGGACCGAGTCCTCATTGGCACGGCAAGAGGCAGATCAAATCAGAGGAAAGAATCCATCGCGTATGCATCCATCGGAATTGGCAGAGGCGTTGGCAAAGCAATTACTAGCATTGGAAGTTATGCCTGGGAGCTAATACACGTGAGTACAAGAAGGATTTTTGGTACGAATTTGCTACTGGTGCATCTTGTGTACTTGAGCACGTGTTGGAAGCTCGGTTATTTTTTCACAAGGTCAGCTGTACGAAAAATCATGATGTCATCGGGCATCGGGTTTGAGGTGGAGAAGTTCACGGAACAGAAAACCTTGCGTTATGGCAGACAATGGGTGAAAGATTAGTTGGCACAGCAGGGATGCTTGAAGGTGTTGCGGGAAGTCATGTCAGCTGAGATGGATTTATCATGTGATGGATTAGAATTCTTGGGAGATGATTTGGAAGTCTCGAGCGTGTCATGCAGTCGGATAAGTTCGGCTGGGTTGGACTAGACAGTCTGACGGATCGACGTAAGTCGGTTGGAACAGAAGACGGTGATGGGATCGGCGACAACGACATAGGAGCGTGATGCTGATGGTGACCGACTTCTGAGGCGTGGAAACACGCGGCACAGACCCCGAGGGCTTGTGTGGCTTCGACAAGACTGGCACGGGATTGATTCAAGGTGGTGTATACACGGAGCTTGAAGTCAATGAGGCGCGGGGGTGGACTGATCATCTACCATGGAGTCATGTTGAAGGTGGAGCTGGAGTCTGGAGGACTTCACTCGGTGCTGATTGAGGGGTTACGACGTAAGAGCTCAGAGAGTCGAAGCCTATTTCAACGGGAAAAGCGAGTGACATGCAGTTCGGACTGGAGCCCAAGGGTCTGATGGAAGCGTAAAACTCGTCATCGGTCGGTGATGATCGGTGGTACTCTGCAGTGGTGGTTGAGTGGTGTGGTCTTCGCTACCCTTGAGACTCGACCGGGACAGCGGAGGTTCGACGCGATAATAGCGGCGAGGCGTGCGACATGCACGGGACATGAAGACAGGCCAGGGCTCTGGTAGTCATACATGTGGTGAGACAACTGTGAATTTGACTCGGGATGACTACAAGCAACGGTGAAATTCCTTCAAGTTTCAGACAGGCGGTCAAGAAATGAGCGGTGATGTTGAGTTCAGGCAACTCTTATGTGTGACATCCAATATGTGAGTTGTTCACTTTCACGCAGGTCAGTGATCGGTGTGTGATGGCATTGGACTGATACTCTGGAAGTTAGGAGCACAAACTAGAGTAACAAGGAACTTAATTTCGCTCGAGTGTTGACTGTGGTCAAGAAAAGGAGGGACTACAAGTTGCAGGTGGAGTCATATGGAGTTTTTGGAGTACCAGCGGTGCTCACGGGATAAGCTCAAGTCCAATGTACATGGAAGTTTGACGCATGGACGAATTCAAGATGGTGGAGAATATTCGCCAAGGTGGAGTTTGTTAGAGTTGTGTCGAATATTGTGTACAAGGTAGGTTACAGTTGGACTTGTAGTTGTATTGTGTTTACATAGGATATAGGGTCGTGTCCTAGTAGGACACTTGTATCCTAGGCCTCTCATATATAGTGGGGGTAGACACACGATGTAATCTATGCCACCTTAATAGCACCGAAACGCAGGGAAAGCCGGCGGCGTGCGCCGGTGTCCAGAACGACCGGGTGCGGTATTATAGCAGTGTAATGGGGAGAAGCGCCCATAGTTATGCCCCGGGGATGTAGCCATATCGATGAACCTCGTTAGCAAATTTTGATGTCGTGCTCGTGTGATTGCTTGGTCCTCGGATGATCGGCGGTATGCCTCAGATTTATTCTAACAGGACACGTATGCGAGCTCTTCTCATCTGCGAGGAGAGGACGTACGGGTGGTTCATCAGTCCTTTTTGTCAGTCCCGCACCCTACCTAGATTGATGCATCCCCGTGACAAAAAGCAATCATCGTTATAGAATCTGCCGTCCAATCATGTGGATGATGACCCAGTTGTTGATCTGTTGCCATCAGGCCTTTTCCAATGCTCCACCTTGTACAAGTGTTAATGTTGCCAACTAAGCAAAAAAATCTAATGTGGCTTTGCTAGTTAAGAAGAGAGAGTGGTATGGCGACCCATGAAGAAACGGTGCTAAGCTCGTATACCTAGGTGGAAGCGCAATTCCGAGTCTACAACTAATTAAATGTATGAAGCTTAACACCCAAAAGCTTAGCACCTATGCATTAAGGATTTAAGTTGATAAGACATTTAATATACTTAGCACCTCATCTAAGCACCTTTGCATTAAAAGATGTCTCATACGCTTGCTTGCAGGAGGAGGATGACTTTTCGCTGCGACGATTCCTGCGTGCCCGGGACCACAACATCGGCAAGGTGTCGGCCATGCTCCTCCAGTACCTTTCCTGGAAGCGTGTTGCCAAGCCCCATGGCTCCATCTCGGCCGACGAGGTGCGCGACGAGATTGCAAAGGATAGAGTCCGCATGCAGGGCTTCGACCGTCTCAATCGCCCCATGGCGTATCTCTATGGTGCACGACATTTCCCTGCCCGGCGTGACCTTGACGAGTTCAAGCGCTATGTCACCTATGTCCTTGATAAAATTTGCACTAGGTATATCTCCACATGAACCCATCAAGTTAGTGCACAACATTTCTGATAACTAGCTAGTCACGGTTGATCCATCGAGTAACTAACTGTTGGGGTTTGTCCTGATCTTTTATAGGTTGCCTGTGGGGCAAGAGAAGTTTGCAGCGGTGATAGACATGAAGGGGTGGGGATATGCGAATTGTGACATCCGGGGTTACGTGGCGGCATTGGAAATCATGCAGGGCTACTACCCGGAGCGCCTTGGCCGGGTGTTCCTGATCCACGTGCCCTACATGTTCATGGCGGCATGGAAGATGGTGTACCCGTTCATTGACGACCGAACCAGAAAGAAGTTTGTGTTCGTCACTAATAAGGACCTCAAATCCACGCTCCAGGGCGCCATTGACGAGTCCCAGCTCCCCGAGGAGTACGGTGGCAAGCTGAAGCTTTAGGGCTACAACAATTCACTGTAGTCCAAATCCATCTGATGATTGGATGATCATGATCACTACCTGAAGATGCAATTAAGGGTCCACACTCCGACACGCCATCGACGAGTCCCAGCTCCCCGATTAGTACGACGGCAAGTTGACACTCTAGGGATATCAAAGTTCACGATCGTCTAAGTCATTTAGACGGTCGGTCGATGGCGATCACTAGCTAACATATGAAATTAAGGGTGTGCCGGAACTGCCAAGTGAACCTAAGATCAGTGACAATCCTTTTAAAGCAGGGGAACGTCTTGCCGCTTATACTACACATAAGTCACATGTACAGCTAT
>NC_041389.1:710523156-710527979 GCF_002162155.2 Triticum dicoccoides | reverse complement strand
TTAATGTAGATGGATTTCATATGAAAATTACATTGGTAGAAAATCACAAGAAACAAAAATATAGAATTGTTAATTGAGTACACTTTCATTTGAAAATAAGCATAAGAAAAAAATTTATCTAATGTTGTATAGTTATTTCAATAATCATGCAATAAGTTTTATAGTATTACACTGGTAGTATAAGTGAACCCAAGCAAATAATAATATTTGTGAGACATGCACCCATCGATAAAGATCATAGCACACTATGCTTAATTTTTTGAATATATATATCGAGAAGACAATTATTATGGTCGCTAACACTTGCATGAGAAATGATGTTTCATAGACAATTAATGTTATCGACAAAAAAACAAGTATAAATTATGGAGTTATTAAAAATGAATAAATATTATTAGTTCACGATTATCAAATCTTGAATTTTTTATAAATTATTAATCGAATATTTCAAGAGAATGACATACTGTTTGTAAAATTATATGTCATTAATATAGATATGTCACATGCCTTTGCAATATATAATCTGAATGCATAACTCTCCCCACATTTTTTGCAGGATATTTACATCAGACAAATTATATTTTCCAGATAAAAGAAAAGTTCCTTTCTTACTCTTTTCTTGAACTTATAATTTAGTGGTGTTTTTACACAAATAATATTTTTTTAAACATGTTTTTAGTTATTTCAGATAATCCTAACTAAAATGCAATTACTGCTATGAGTAAAAACAAACTGATTATTTATACTAAAATTTTATATTTATATATAACTATTCTTATAAATTCCTATAGCAGTTAATGCATTTATCAGAATTTATGATAAAAAACTTAACTGGCAGTCTTTTTAAATATTAATAGTAGTGTTATTTGCGATACAACCGTAATGTCTATCTTCAAAAATATGCATATACCTACCTAGGTTTAAATCAGATTTTCTAATAAGAATCACATTAGTCATTTTTATGATGTATTACACCTTAAATAGATATCCAAACCAAATTTCAATAGATTTGAAAACACACAAAATATCAGACTTTCCTTGATTAATTTGTGATACTCGTGTGAACATAATGTATATATCTCTATGTGTATCCCTAGATATGTTGGCATATATCTCAAAGGCGTCTGATCTAAAATATCATGATAGTGATTTCCAGTTTATAATTAGGTATAAACAAATAAAAAGAAAAAAATAGATATTTTTATAAATGTCAAACTTAATTATTTTTAATAAAGGTCACGTCGAAGAAGCCATCATCATACTTGAAGTATCATGATAGTGATTTCCAGTTTATAATTAGGTATAAACAAATAAAAATGAAAAAATAGATATTTTTATAAATGTCAAACTTAATTATTTTTAATAAAGGTCAGGTCAAAGAAGCCATCATCATACTTGAAGCAGTGAGATGGAAGGATTTGTGGATTTGACATGCTTTTCTTGGCATGTCAGGTTCGTGCAATTACATCAACAAACGTTGTTCGTGCGCTCGTTCACCTAGTGTGCACGAAGTAGAAGGGGGCCGGGGGGATGCAGCGAGGTTGGAGATGCAGGTGGGCGTGGATCCAGTCGATTCCCGGCCGGATCTCGAGCAGAATGGCCGGCGAGGTGGACTTGGAACTCCAGGCGACGGCGGCGGTTCCTGCTGCGGCAGAGAGAGAGAGAGAGAGAGAGAGAGAGAGAGAGAGAGAGAGAGAGAGAGAGAGAGAGAGAGAGGTAGCGGCAGGAGAAGGAAGAGGGCAGGGGCGATGGCGAGGAGGAGGCCCTCGGTTGGCTCAAGGTCGCGGCGCGCGCTGGGAGTCTGGGGCCGAGCAGGAGCTAAAAGACGAGTGCATCCCTCGGGTGCGAGGAGACGATGCGTAGCGGGCTGCTTCAGGCCCAGATGGGCTCAGGCGGGACTTGATCTGGGATCGGGAGGGCTGGTGGGAGGTTGAGGCGATGTGACAGCCTCAGGTTGGCCAAGGGTGGCACCTAGGTGGCGGCCTGACTTTTGGGCCTGCGACAAGTGGCGTCGGGGTTGTGGGTGGCGCCGGATTCGAGGGAGGAAAGCTAGGGTTGCCAGATTTGGCCGGGTAGGGTGGCTTAAATAGGAAAGGGAGGCCACTTGTAGGGGTTTGTGTGGGGTTTCAGAGCCCTTCGATCACGAACGTGCGGCTCCGGACAAAGGGAAGGGTTAGCTGGGCTAGGTGGGTTTGAACTGGGTTGTGTAGATAGGCATATGCTCAGATGAGAGGGAAATGAGCGGTCCGGCTACAAGTTTTTAAATACCGAAACATCCGTCGGTTTACCAGCTATAGTGCCGCTATAATTTAATGGTTGAGCTATCAAACGATCTCCGAATGCGATGAAATTTGGCAGGCGGTCTATCTACAATATAATAAAACCGCACACCAACTTTCAACCCATTCTGAGAGCATTTTATTCCTACTTAGAAAATTATTATTTTAACAATGTCGTGGGCGTGCAAGTGTGTGGTTGGTCTCAAAATGGTCAATGAAGACAACGGGGAGAACCAGCAACTACGAATGGATGCAAATTTTAGAAAATGAAGGAAACGAGTGCCGTGGAATGCAAATGATCCTATGGTGAATGCAACAAACAAATAATTAATGCGGATACAATGAAAATAGTGGCAGGCATCTGGAGTATCGGTCTCGGGCTGTTACAACTCTCTGGAGCAGTGGTGGTTGTTTCGGGCGGGAATCGCGCAGAGCAAGGGAAAGGGTTTTGTCTCCGATCTGCGGGAAAAAATGTGTCCAAAATGCCCTGCAGATCCATAAAAGACCGTGTTAGATGACAACACACATCCGGACCGTCCGGTCCTAACGTAGGCAAGCGGTTTACCGAGACATCAGCCGACTCGTGCAATTCATGATGAGGCTAAGGCCTTGTGCAGTGACCGTGCCCTATGGTTGCGCAATATGGTCTCAGGAGAGTAGTGGTGTATGTTTGTATTTGGGTGTCAGGCATGTACCTTGCTTGAGGGTATTGAATTCATGCACTGATCAGTTGCTTTAAAAGTATGAACTGATGGAGCGAGATGGTCAATATATTTCAATACACCCCTCACATCTAGGCTTATTAGTCCTTAGACGTGGCATTTATGTAGGCCACATAATTATTTTAATACTGTGTTAGTACGGTTTTGAACTCAAGACCTCCCGACTCAGATACCATATTGAATTTATGCATCGACCAGTTGCTTCAGAAGTCCAAACTAATGAAGAGACGCGGCCAATCTATAGCCAGACTTGGCAAATCCGGCCCCTCAAACGCCTGGGGGTGCATCCAGACGGCCCCTCATGTTTCCTTCTGGGCATCCACATATCTTAAATCCGGACTCCCAAATCTATGCAAGTACATGCACGTCGGTCATGCAACACAATGTCTCACGTAAATAGCAATTCTTGGTATCAAGCATAAATAGCTTTTACATAAAATTTATTTTAAGTGCCAAATCCAAGCATTGCCTCCTTCGTTGCCATTGTGTATCCACATGTGCTCCACAAGCACTAGTAGAAAAGGGGCCAATGGTCCAGGCCGGTCCAGCCCATTAGTCCCGGTTCAATCCAGAACCGGGACCAATGGGGGCATTGGACCCGGTTCGTGAGCCCCAGGGGCCGGCCGGGCCACGTGGGCCATTGGTCCCGGTTCGTCTGGACCTATTGGTCCCGGTTGGTGGGACGAACCGGGACCAATGTGCCTCGCTCCTGGCCCACCACCATTGGTCCCGGTTGGTGGCCTGAACCGGGACCAAAGGGTTGGTCCTCGTTGCGGCCAAAGTTTAGTCCCACCTCGCCAACCAGAGGGGAATCAGACCGGTTTATAAGCCCCTCCCTCTCAGCCTTATTGAGCTTCTCTGAAAATGAAAATAGATGCCCTTATATAGGGAATTTAGGCTAAATTCATACGAATTTCTCTTGAAATTTGTTATGAATTTAATTTGAATTTCCTCTATAAGCGCATCTATGCTCATTTCTGAGTAGCTTTTTATATAGTTTTTTTCTTTTCTGCTATATTTATTTTTTTCTTTTTATTTCTGAGTTGTAATAAGTCATTAAAAATAAGCATCTATGCCCATTTTTTTAGTAAAGTTAATTATAACTATTTTTTCTTCTATTTATTTTTGAATTGTAATAAGTCATTAAAAATAAGCATCTATGCCCATTTTTTTAGTAAAGTTAATCACAACTATTTTTTCTTCTTTTTATTTCTGAGTTGTAATAAGTCATTAAAAATAAGCATCTATGCTCCTTTTTTAGTACAGTTAATCACAACTATTTTTCTGCTTCAATTCATTTCTGAGTAGCTTTTTATATATTTTTTTCTTCTTTTCAGCTATATTTATTTTTTTCTTTTTATTTCTGAGTTGTAATAAGTCATTAAAAATAAGCATGTATGCTCATTTTTTAGTAAAGTTAATCATAACTATTTTTTTCTTCTATTTATTTTTGAATTGTAATAAGTCATTAAGTATAAGCATCTATGCTCATATTTTAGTAAAGTTAATCACAACTATTTTCTTTTCTTTTTATTCCTGAGTTGTAATAAGTCATTAAAAATAAGCATCTATGCTCCTTTTTTAGTACAGTTAATCACAACTATTTTTTGCTTAAATTCATTTCTGAGTAGTTTTCTATATAGTTTTTTTCTTTTCAGCTATATTTATTTGTTTTCTTTTTTATTTCTCGGTTGTAATAAGTCATTAAAAATAATCATCTATGCTCATTTTTTTAGTAAAGTTAATCATAACTATTTTTTCTTCTATTTATTTTTGAATTGTAATAAGTCATTAAGAATAAGCATCTATGCTCATATTTTAG
>NC_041389.1:710520836-710521953 GCF_002162155.2 Triticum dicoccoides | reverse complement strand
TAATCACAACTATTTTCTTTTCTTTTTATTCCTGAGTTGTAATAAGTCATTAAAAATAAGCATCTATGCTCCTTTTTTAGTACAGTTAATCACAACTATTTTTTGCTTCAATTCATTTCCGAGTATCTTTTTATATAGTTTTTTTTTCTTTTCAGCTATATTTATTTTTTTCTTTTTATTTCTGAGTTGTAATAAGTCATTAAAAATAAGCATCTATGCTCCTTTTTTAGTACAGTTAATCACAACTATTTTTTGCTTCAATTCATTTCTGAGTAGTTTTCTATATAGTTTTTTTTTCTTTTCAGCTATATTTATTTTTTTCTTTTTATTTCTCAGTTGTAATAAGTTATTAAAAATAAAAAAGAGGCGCAATGCTTGTTAATTTGCTTCAAGCCTTTCGGAATAGTGTCAACTGCACTGCACATAGCTCTGTGCAGTCTACCGTATTCCTCAAGGCTTGAAGCTAACCAACGTGCAGGAGCATTGGGCCTCTTCGTCATCGTCTCTACACTCAGGACTTATAAACAGCTGCGAGTGCCTCTCGCTTGGCGAGGTGGGACTAAAAAACAGCTGCAGGAAGAATCAAAATAAAATAAAAAAAATAAAAAAAGTGCCACCTAAAGGGCTACCACAGCCTGAATACGACTAGAAACCCAACAATGAGCCAGGATTCAGGCCCGCAATAGGCCCAATAGGCCCACAGGCACATATAGTGCGTTTAGGCCCGTAAGCCTGCATTTGAGAGGAGCTCGAGAGGGCAGCGGGACTGGGGCTTATAAACCACTCTCGAGCTCCCTCAGCTAGCGAGGTGGGACTAAAATTTCGTGCCGCGACGCGGGCAGCACATGGCCTTTAGTCCCGGTTCGTGGCACCAACCGGGACCAATGCCCCCCCTTTAGTCCCGGTTGGTGCCACCAACCGGGACCAAAGGCCTTTGTTTCCCACCCTTTGGGCTGCTGAAAAGAGGCCTTTGGTCCCGGTTGGTTACACCAACCGGGACTAAAGGGGGCATTAGTCCCGGTTGGAGCCATCAACCGGGACCGATGCTCTTGCTATATATATAGGACTAAGCAGTTTTCGATCTCTCCTGCTCCACTCCCGTCGCCGCGCGTCTCCC
>NC_041389.1:710458795-710520491 GCF_002162155.2 Triticum dicoccoides | reverse complement strand
CCCGCGCCGCGCCCCGATCGACGTCGCGCCGCCTCGACGCCGTCGCCGCCCCGCTCCGCACCTCGCCGTCGCCTTCGCCATTGCCGTCGCCGCCCCGCTCCGCACCTCGCCGTCGCCGTCGCCGGCCGTACGTGAGCACCTCGTCGTTGCCTTCGCCGGCCGTCACCGTCATTTTTTTGTTAGATTTAATTAGATTTTTTTGTTAGGTTAGATGTGTAGTAATTTAGATATATGTAGTTCATAGATTTTGTTGTTAGATTAGATTTTTTTGGTTAGATTAGATGTGTAGTAATTAATTTGTTTATATTATGTTAGATTTTTTGTTAGACTAATTAGATTTTTTTGTTAGATTAGATGTGTGTAGTAATTTAGATATGTAGTTCATAGATTTTTTTTGTTAGATTATATTTTCTTTGTTAGGTTAGATGCGTAGTAATTAATTTGTTTATATTATGTTAGATTTTTTTGTTAGATTAATTAGATTTTTTTGTTAGATTAGATGTGTGTAGTAATTTAGATATGTAGTTCATAGTTTTTTTGTTAGATTAGATTTTTTTGTTAGATTAGATGTGTAGTAATTAATTTGCTTATATTATGTTAGATTAATTAGATTTTTTTGTTAGATTAGATGTGTAGTAATTTTGATATGTAGTTCATAGATTTTTTTTGTTAGATTAGATTTTTTTATTAGATTAGATTTTTTTGTTAGATTAGATGTGTAGTATTTAGAAAAAGGAAAAAAAATAAGAAGTAGTTTATATATAGTTGAACTAGCTAGTTGATTTAATAAACTAATTTATTTTACTATATATAGAAGTAGTTTGTTTTTAGTAAGCACTATTTATTTATTTATAGTAAGTGCTTAGTAGTTGAACTAGATAGTTGATTTAATTAATAAAACTACTTTTGTTTAACTATATATAGAAGTAGTTGCCGCATCGACGTCGGCGATGCCTATCCCACATCCTCGTCGTCGTCGACTCAGCGGTGGAGGCCTGCTTGATCAGGGCCATGTTCGGGACTGGGCTCCGCCGGGCTGGTATTGGGAGGTGCTACCTTCCGGGGGACGTAGGTTGGTGAGGAGGTAGCCTATTGTTGACCCGATCCTTGTTTGGTGGCGGTCACGTGGGCCAGTGACGGTGGTGAGGCATCCGGACATCGCAGAGGTGGTACGTCACCGTGTCATCGAGGAGGACGAGCACGTCCGTCGCACATGGTTGCATTGGAGGGCAGATTCGACAATACCTGGCAGGTTCTTCAGGGATCTCACTGGAGCTATGATCCTGTGATGGTTCCTTATCTTTGGGTGTCCACCGCTCGCGTCGATACCCGTCGGGCGCTACGGTTCTAGTTGTATTAGTGATAATATTCGACGATGTACGGACACCAAGAGATGATGTACTTTTGCTTATAATTATTGAATGCATGCTAATTTGAATACTATACTTTATTTTATGATTTGGTTTTGCTTATTTTATGATTTGGTTTTTCTTATTGAATGCTCATATTGGATAAGTTCTCCTTCATTCCCGTGTGCTAGACAATTTGATATAATAATGCATTCAGGAATGAAAGGAGGAGCTACGTACATCGATCATCGATAGTCAACCCGTGATTAATAATCATGATCTAGTTTAATATTTGAATTATGAACGTAGGCCGGAAATGTCGTACTCATCGGACGACGAAAACCGCCCGGGGGAGTGCGACTGGTGCCACGACGACCGAGGTATCTGCGACAGGTTCATTGTGCTGGATGAAGAGCGTCGCTTCAGCATTAAGCTCGAGGAGACCTTCGATGTTCATATGGTACGCAACCGACGATAATAGTTTTTTTTGTAATTACTCATGACTTCAACTATTTTAATCATGACAATATTTTTCATCTTTTCCAATTCGACTAGCTTATCCCATGCTTTGCAAGACGCTATGTCTTGGAGAGGATGGGTTTTGAAGACCATGAAAGTTTCGAAACCAAAAAAATTATCCTAAGTACCCATCATGGTGTGGATTTTCAAGTAAAGCTGTACAATGCTCAGAGTGTAACCCATTTTGGTTGCAAAAATTGGGAAGCACGTTGCAAGAAGTATGGTTTTGATGAGGGTATGCTTGTTACCATGGATCTTGGTGATCCTACAATCGAGCAAGAGAGACCTACGATTTTTGTCCTTGTGGATACACCTCCAATTCTTCCCCCATGTGAGCTTAACATAGTTATTAAGTAATTTATATTGTTTATTTCAAAATAGTTGACAACTTATTCTCCATTGACAGCTTATTTTCATTCTTCAAAGAATGTGCGGAAGATGGTAGACAGAACCTACTACACCGAAGGCTCCGAACTAACTTATCAGGAGAAAAATCATCTGGTCGCATTTTGTACTGATCTTGAGAATTACAATGTCTAGAATCAAACTCCTCAACATTATGGTCAATACGTGCCACTAGTGCACGTGTTGAACTACGGTAACTACCATGGAGATACCCTGGTAAGATTTTTGTACTATTACAACATCCATGCATCTTTTTGCACACTTCTAAAACTAGTACATCATATCATTGCTAACTACGAAGTTATTACTATGTTTTTCAACAGATAATCCCGAATGATTGTGTGCCTCATCTGATGTATACACACGGTAGCCTTCATGTTTTGAACATACAACCAGGTCGTCCTACGAATCTCAACTGTCCATACCGGGTTTCTAAAATAAGTGGAGACATGAGAATCAAAGAATGGAAAAAATGTATGGACAGTCGTAAGGAGCTTCCTGGAAGCAACATTCAGCGAAGGGTAAAAATTGGAGACAGGATGATCGCCATTCTTCATAATGGAGAGTCAGGGTCTATATTGTTTTATGCTATTTTACCTTAAGGGTGTTTAGGTCCTACCTGATACTGATGATCATGTGTTAAGAACAATTATGTAGGGTTGGGTTCGATGACTATGAGGATGATGATCGTATGACTTATTATTAATAACGAGTAGAAGTTGTATGATGATGCATGATTAGTAGGACGACTACTTGTTATTATATATGCTGATGTATGCGAGCATGCATGCGTTATTATATCAGCGGTTAAAATGAACATATATAGCAGCAGCGTTGGTAAACCAAGGACGAAGATATAAGAGAGGACACTTCTCTCTATTAGCTAGCTAATATAACAACCTAAAAATAACCCCCAAAACCCCTAAAGCAGCCAATTTCCAAAAAAAATATGGACTTTTGGTCCCGGTTGGTGCCACCAACCGGGACCAAAGGCCCGCTGACTGGGCTCGGCGCACAGAGCCACGTGGAGGCACATTAGTCCCGGTTCTAGTTTGAACCGAGACTAATGGGTGGAGGTATTAGTAACGGCCCATTAGTCCCGGTTCATGAACCGGGACTAAAGTCCCTCACGAACCGGGACTATTAGGTGTTTTTCTACTAGTGAAGATCATTGAGTAGTTGCGTGTGCACCTGTTGATCTCGAATATTCTGATGCATCTGCAGAAAGTTCATAAGCTAAGCCGCATCTTAATCTTCTTAGATTTCAACTTCTTCTCCGGGTGCTTCGAAATCATGGGTTTGGGCTTGATTGTTTGTATCCGCATTGGTATTACCCCAAAGAGGAAGGGATGATGTAGCACATCAAAGGTAAGTATTTCTCTCAGTTATTAAACCAAGGTTATCAATCCAGTAGGAGAACCAAGCAACACCACGTAAACAAGACTTGCACACAAACAACAAATACTTGCAACCCAACACATAAGAGGGGCTCCATGGTATTGAGATAGATTAAATTGTATGAGATTGATAAATAGATCTAAGTAAAACCTAAAATAAAATAAAGAAAGAAAAATTGCAGGAAGGTATTTTTGGTTTTAATATGATAGGAAAATAGACCCGGGGGCCGTAGTTTTCACTAGTGGATTCTCTTAAGAAAATAACATACTGTGGACAAACAAATCACTGTTGGGCAATTGATAGAAAAGCGATAAACATGACGGTATCCAAGGCAATGATCATGTATATAGGCATCATGTTCAAGATCAGTAGAATGAAAAGATTTCACGTCTACTACTATTACTCCACACATCAACTACTATCCATCATGCATCTAGTGTGTTAAGTTCATCGAAAAACGGAATAATGCAATGAGAACGATGGCATGATGTAGACAAGATAAACTCAGGCATGAATAAACCCCATCTTATTACCCTTAATAGCAACAATACATGTGTGTCATGTCTCTTTCTATCACTAAAATTGAGCACCGCTAGATTGAACCCATCACAAGGCACCTCTTCCCATGGCAAGATAAATCAATCTAGTTGGCCAAACCAAACTAATAAATCAGAGAAGAAATACGAGGATATAATGATCATGCATAAAAGATGTCAAAGAAGACTCCAATAATATTCATGGATAGAACTGATCATAAACTTACAATTCATCGAATCCCAACAAACACACTGCAAAAAAAAGAGTTACATCAAATAGATCTCCAAGAACATCGAGGAAAACATTGTATTGAAGATCAAAAAGAGAGAAGAAGCCATCTAGCTACTAGCTACGGACCCGTAGGTCTGTGGTAAACTACTCACGCATCATCGGAGGGCCAAGGGTGATGATGAAGAACCCCTCCATGATCATTACCCCCTCCGGCAGAGTCCCGAAAATGCCTCTAGATTGGATCTCATGGTTCTGGACTTGCGGCGGCAGGAAAAGTTGTTCGTTGACTCCCCTATGGTTTTTGGGATTTTAGAGTATTGATAGAGTCAGGGGCAAGGTAAGGCGGTTCCCGTGGGCTCCCCTATCCACCAGGACGCGTCGGGGGCCTCTGGTGGGCCCTGGTGCCTAGTGGGCCCCACGGGCCTCCACTCGTGTGCTCCAGAAGCTTCCCGGGTCCTTTATCACCAGAAGAAGATCTCTAAAAAGTTTCATGGCATATGGACTTCATTTGATATTGATATTCTACAAATGAAAGAACAAGAAAAAACCCAGCAAGTGGCACTGGGCACTATGTCAATAGGTTAGTCACCAAAAAATGATATAAAGTTGCTAGTAAATGAAAATAAAGCATCCAAGATTAATACTTTAATAGCATGGGTTAAACAAAAATTATAGATACGTTGGAGATGTATCAACATCCCCAAGCTTAATTCCTACTCGCCCTTGAGTAGGTAAATGACAAAAACGGAAATTTTTAATGTGGAATGCTACCTATCATATTCATCACATATTCTTTTCTTTTGTATCATGGGCATTTGGAATTTAAGTGATTCAAAGCAATAGTCTATAAATTGACATGAAGACCTCAATACTCAAGTATATCAACAAGCAACCATGTCTTTTAAAATGTCAATGCTAAAGAAAGCTTGCTTAGCCCATTATGCTCAATCATTGGTCCATTCATGAAACTCAAATATTAGCTACCTCCAATGTACAAGTATGATAATAGTGTTCCCTAGTTGGTGCTTTATAAGAGAATATGGAGACTCAATAAAAATAAAAATTGCTTAAAGTAAATAGATAGGCCCTTCACAGAGGGAAACAGAGATTTGTAGAGGTGCTAGAGCTCGAAGCTTAAATTGAGAGATAAAATTGTTTTGAGAGGCATGCTTTTCCGTCAATGAAAATGATCGAGAACCCAATATGTAACATGCTAGATAAATCATAGGCGGTTCCCAAACATAAAATAAAATTTATTCCTTTTTCCACCATTCTTTCACAATCCATGGCTAGCCGTATCCATGGATGCCTTCCATACCAACACTTTGCAAGGGAACAACATATCTTTTTTTTTCATTTCGAGACTGGGCATCCCTATTACCTGTCACACTCTCGTGCCATGACAAGTGAATAAACACCGAGAATAACCTACCTAGCATGGAAAAGATTGGCCACCCGCTGTCGCTTCATGAGCGGTACGAGCACACAAAAAGGAAATCCATTTTGAATATTAGAGTTGGCACATACACATTTCTTGGAACGACATGGAAATACCGCACAGCTTTGGGTTTAAGGAGTTGTATGCATAAATAGTATTCCCGCTCAGTACAAATGGAGGCTAGTAAATAGATTGAGAAGCGACCAACCAAGAAACAAAAACGATCATAAATGAGCATTAAACATAACTAACACTGAATAATGGACCACAAGTAGGATGGAACTTCGTTGCATAACTATTGACTTTCGTGCTTGCATAGGGAATCACAAACCTTAACACAAATATTCTTACTAAAGCATAATAAGTCACCAACATGACTCGCATCTTACTATCTCCATATCGCAAAACTATTGTAAGGAATCGAGTTTATAATATCCAATGATCTTCATGACAATTTTTATTATATCCCTCTTCAATATCTATCACTTTGGGACTATTTTCATATATTACCAATCCTACTCATAAGCTCTCAAACAAATTTAAGTGAATAAAAAGAGCATAAATATTTCTTCAAAATTTTCATCTCTCAAAATAATATAAGTGAAGCATGAGATGAATTCTTCAAAGTTTTACTAACTATCAAAATGATCTAAGTGAAGCATGAGACTATTTCTTCAAAAATTAATAACTCTCAAAATGATCTAAGTGAAGCATGAGAGTATTTCTTCAAAAATTAAATCACCATTGTGCTCAAAAAGTTATAAGTGAAGTACTAGAGAAATTCCATAGCTCACAAAATTTAAGTGAAGCACATAGAGCAATTCTAACAAATCATAATTATGGCTCTCTCAAATATTCGTGTCCAGCAAGGATGATTGTGACAAAATAAAAAGTAAAACACGCAAAGACTCACATAATACAAAACGCTCTATTCAAAACTCATGATATGTGACGAATAAAAATATAGCTCCAAGTAAAATTACAGACGGTCGTTAGAAGAAAGAGGGGATGCCTTCCGGGGCATCCCCAAGCTTAGGCTCTTTTCACTCCTTATTCCTTCATCCATCGTGATCTCACCCAAAACTTGAAAACTTCAATCACACAAAACTTAACAAAACCTTCTTGAGATCTGTTAGTATGAGAAAACCAATCTTTACTTTAAATACTTTTGCAAACCCATTCATATTTTTTTATTGCATTATGCCTACTGTGTTCTAACTTTACCATGGTTTATCCCCCCCGATACAATCTATAGATTCATCAAAATAAGCACACAATGCAAAGGAAACAGAATCTGTCAAAAATAGGACAGTCTATAAAGACTCGAATTTTGCTCATACTTTTGTAACTCTAAAATTTCTAAAAAATTGTGACGACCTGGGAAATTTGTATATCAATCTTGTGTAAAATAATCAGATCAAAAACACATTTCTGTGTACAAAAGTCCAGAACTAGGTGCAAAAGTTTCTGTTTTCAACAAGATCAAATCAACTACCATCCAACATAATCCTAAAGACTTTACTTGGCACAAACACATAAAACACTAAAACATAATCATAACAGTAGCATAATTGTGCAAACACACAAAAACAGAAACAAAAAGTGAAAATTTTATTTTATTCATTGGGTTGCCTCCCAACAAGCGCTATTTTTATGTCCCTAGCTAGGCATAATTCATAGATTCAAGTATTGTCATCTTTCTTCTTATTTTCTACAGATGTGTTTTTTCAAGGGTTTTCTTAAATATAACTTGAAACACATCATCCATAGAAATTTTGGCATTATCAAGTTGTCCATCTACATATCCCCTTTGATTCCCAGCTACAATCCAAAAATATTGTTGATTAACATCATTGAAAACTTGTTGGATCATATACATACCGTGAATTTATTTTTTAAGGTTCTCATCAAAGATTTGATTATTGCCAAGCAAATGTCCTGATAAATAATCACTATTGTAAAGGATCTCATCTATTACCGATTTTCAGGTTCATACCATACAAATAAAAAATATCCCTAACTTCCCGCACTATATGATCAAACTCATTCATAAGGACAAGGGTAGTTATTTTCTTAGCTTTAGGATCTTTTATAACAGGTAGTTCATAAAGCAATCTTTGCAATATAGGGTGAGTACGAATAAATCTTTTCTCAAGTTTAAGAACAAGTGCTGAAATAGGTCCTCCATAAACTTTAGTTCTTTTAAGTATATTGGAATCATCCAAAGCTAAAGTTTGAATATAGATAAATAATTCTTGGATGGCACTTTTTCCTATAGCATTCCCTTGTCCCAAAACAAAAGTTTTAGAATCCAGATTAGTAGAACGTCCAATTTTAAGAGTTCTACCATCATCTGTTTCTGCCATACCCCAAAATCACTTATGATGATAGGTTCAAAAGAGGCAAGCAAGAAAAAGGCAAACGGAAAGAAAGCAAATAAAAGGGCAAATATTTTTGTAAAAACATTTTAGAAGCGGGGGAGATGAACACGAGTAAAATGGCAAATAAAGTAAATTGCAAGGAGATGAGAGTTGTGATTAGGTACTTGATAGATGTTGATGATGTCTCCCCGGAAACGGCGCTAGAAATTCTTCCTGATTGCTTGTATCTGCGTTGTTATTTCCCTGAAGAGGAAGGAATGATGTAGCACAACAAAGGTATGTATTTCCCTCAGTTATGAAACCAAGGTTATCAATCCAGTAGGAGAACCAAGCAACACTATGTAAACAACACATGCACACAAATAACAAATACTTGCAACCCAACGCGTCAGAGGGGTTGTCAATCCCTCCACGGTATTGAGATAGATTAAATTGTATGAGATTTGATAAATAGATCTAATTAAAACACAAAATAAAATAAATAAAGAAAAAGTGCAGTAAGGTATTTTTTTAATATGATAAGAAAATAGACATGGGTGCCGTAGTTTTCACTAGAGGCCTCTCATAAGAAAATAAAATACGGCGGGTAAACAAATTACTGTTGGGCAATTGATAGAAAAGTGAATAATCATGATGATATCCAAGGCAATGGTCATGTATATAGGCATCACGTCCAAGATTAGTAGACCAAAACGATTCTGCATCTACTACTATTAGTCCAAACATCAACCGCTATCCAGCATGCATCTAGTGTATTAATTAACTTCACTGAAAATGGAGTAATGCAATAAAACTATGACATGTTGTAGAAAGATAAACTCACATATGAATAAACCCCATCTTGTTACCCTTAATAGCAATGATACATGTGTGTCATGTCTCTATCTGTCACTAGGATTGAGCACCGCAATATCGAACCCATCACAAAGCACCTCTTTCCATAGCAAGATAAATCAATCTAGTTGGCCAAACCAAACCAATAAATCAGAAAAAAAATACGAGGCTATAACCATCATGCATAAAAGAGTTCAAAGAAGACTCCAGTAATATTCATGTATAGAACTGATCATAAACTCAAAATTCATTGAATCCCAACAAACACACCGCAAAAAAAGAGTTACATCAAATAGAT
Source organism: Triticum dicoccoides (assembly GCF_002162155.2). Classification (NCBI taxonomy): domain Eukaryota; kingdom Viridiplantae; phylum Streptophyta; class Magnoliopsida; order Poales; family Poaceae; genus Triticum; species Triticum dicoccoides. Next base: position 710,511,101 of record NC_041389.1, on the reverse strand, counting down.
CTCCAAGAACATGGAGGATAACATTGTATTAAAAATAAAAAAGAGAGAAGAAGTCATCTAGCTACTAGCTATGGATCTGTAGGTCTATGTTAAACTACTCACGAATCATCAGAGGGGAAAGGGTGATGATGAAGAACCCTTCCGTGATCGTTGCCCCCTCTGGCAGAGTGCCGAAAAAGGCCTCTAGATTGGATCTCATTGTTTATGGAACTTGCTGCGATTGGAAAAGTGTTTCGTCGACTCCCCTAGGTTTTCGGGATTTAGAGTATTTATAGAGTCAGGGGCAAGGTAAGGCAGTTCCCGTGGGATCCACTACCCACCAGGGCACATCGGGGGCCCCTGGCGTGCCCTGGTACCTAGTGGGCCCCATGGGCCTCCTCTTGTGTGCTCCAGAAGCTTCCAGGGTCCTTTCTCACCAGAAAAAATCTCCAAAAAGTTTGTGGCATTTGGACTTCGTTTGATATTGATATTCCGCAAAGTAAAAAACAGAAGATGACACTGGGCACTCTGTCAATAGGTTAGTCCCAAAATTGATACTCCAGTAATTTTGGATGTTTTATATTCATTTACTAGCCTATTGACACTGATCATAAAGTTGCTAGTAAATGAATATAAAACATCCAAAATTGATACTTTAATAGCTTGGAACAATAAAAAATTATAGATACGTTGGAGACGTATCAGGGCTACACCATCACCCTCATCCTCGACAATCACATTGTGCGGAATTACACAACATGTCATCAACTGCCACAAAGTTTCTGAGTCCCACGTCATTGCAGCGCTCCACACAATTCTCCAACGAGCCTGAAGCACACCAAATGCCCTCTCCACGTCCTTCCTAGATGATTCCTGCATCGTTACAAAGTGGCTCTATTTATTGCCACGTGGCTTAGTTATGGTATTTACAAACGCCGCCCACTAAGGATAGATACCATCGGCAAGATAGTACCCCATGTTTCAGTCTCGGCCATTGACGGTGTAGTTGCACGGTGGTGATTCCCCATTGCAAAGCGTCCTGAACACCGGAGATGGTTGAAGCACGTTTATGTCATTGTGAGAACCAGACATTCCAAAAAAAGCATGCCAAATTCATAAGTCATATGATGCCACCGCTTCTAGTATGATGGTGGCCTCTCTGGTGTGACCTTGTTAGATTCCCTACAGACCTTTGGGGCAGTTATTCCATTGCCAATGCATGCAATTGATTGATCCGAGCATTCCTGGAAACCCCCTTGCCTCTCCAATAGCCAACAACTTTTCTGTGTCCTGCACATTTGGTTCTCTGAGATATTCAGGTCCAAACACCTCCACCACGACCCGGGCAAACATGACAGTAGTCTTCAGGCGCGTGCTCTCCCCCATCCTGACCATCTCACCAGCGGCGTCTGCAGCAGTACCAAGTGCAAGCATCTTCAGAGCAGCCGTGCACTTTTTCTTGCCCGAGAAAGAAAGTTGGCCGCAACAATCCCTTCCGAGCTTGAAGTAGTCGTTGTGTGCCTCCACTCCCTCCATAATGCGCAAAAACAATGGTTCCGCATGCGAAAACGGCGAGGAAACCATGGATCATCCAGGAGAGCAGGGTTGGGAGCAAATTAGTCATTGTGCAGTAGCTTTGCTTCGGACACCCTATCCCGGTTGATGACTCTTCTCCCTGGATTGAGCCCTTGAAGCTGAGAATATGCCCCACTTACCGGCCCATTTCCTCTTGCATGCTCATGAGCATGATCATGTTCACTTCTTTGTCCGAATCCGACGAATCAAAGAACCCATCTTGAATCATTTGGTGAAGCTCTGTCGGTCCATACTCCTCGTCCGACGAAACATCGGAATCCATCATTTACCTAACAAAATCATTAAAAATTTGGTTGGACAATGTGTCGAACACATCAAGCGCAAGGCGGAGCCGGAGAGTTGCCGGACGTACCATGGCGGCGTCCGGGCCGGTGACGACGCTCCCCGCGGCAAGGACGGGAGGCCTCTTCCGGAGCTGGCGGCCGAGAGCATGGGAATGGCTGCGGACCGGGAGCGGCGGCAGAGTGCAAGACGGACGACGTGAAGGAGGAAGAAGAGAGGAGATAGCAAATGGATTCGGCTGGTCTTCGGGTAGGATTTGGTGCAATTTGGAGTGTGGTCGGGCTGTCGGGTGTGACGTGGCGGGTGTATGCCCGGGCGCGTCCGGACACCCCCATATCCGCCTCATATTTGGACGGAGGAGTAGGACTTGTTCTCTCTTTCTTTTAATCGCGTGCAGCTCTCCTGCATGGATCAAAAAAAAAACTGACGGGAAGATGTTGCAGTTTCAGCCAAACATGCGTTGCCTGCTAAAGGTTGCTCCCACTTGTTTGCTCAGGGTGCACTATAGGGAGGATGTCGGATAGTCTATACTGTACGAGATACAACCTGAACTTTGGGTGCGCGAACGTTTCCTGACGCACATGCAAGGTTTTGGTTACCGGTCGAAATTTCGAGATTTTCTATGGTTACCGCATATTTTCATGCCCCTTGATAAATCCTCGTACCGAACAAAAAATATTATTTTTTTGAAATTTTTGAATTTAAACACTCCATTTGTAGTAAAGTGCGTAGGATCTAATTAATGTCATGAGAGTTGATTCTGACGTGTTCGTAGCAACCTAGTTCCTGTTTGACAGGTCTGTGGTTCGAATGTTCGTTCATTCATTTATTTGAATTCAAAATTCAACTATAAAATTCGTTCGAAATATTATCGGTATTTCTCAGTATTTCCCGGTAACCGTGGTAACCACGTTTGCCCGTCCCTCTTGGTAAAATTGCCTCATTCGGTAATCAAAACCTTGCGCACATGCAGGGCGGACGGCGCACGTGATGAGCTTTGAGCCGGGGGCGGTGCTGCAGGACACCGCGGAATGGCAGGCACCTGACTACTGCTTCACCGCCGGGAACGACCTCGCGATGGGAGCGATGATGCGGGCTTCGCCCCCAGGATCAGAATGCCGTTGGAAGGCTAGCCTATCATAATTCGGTGATTGATGGTGGTTGCACGACCGATCCATTTGCACGAGGGAAACGGGGAGCGATCCATATCCGTCGCCGTCTCGCGGCTGTTGGCTCATAACTCTGGTCGTCAGACACCATCACACCAAGCAAGGGAGGTCGTGCGTCTACCTCAACCATTAACAGTCTCGCCAGCAGCAGTTTACTTTAACACACACACTCTCTCTCGCTCTCAGCCTAAGTTCATAATAGGATGACAGGCACGTACTGTTTTGGGTGTGTGCCTCAGTCTGCCATTAAGGTTCATTCACTGTCAACTTCGCAAGTTTGCTGGGCAGTCTCCATCAAATGCACAGGCACGTACGTAGTACGCTGAAAGTGCCACTGCTCCAACTAAGGTTAAGAAAAGGAAACGACTTGTCCAACTACAAAGTGTCAATGCTAGCAACTAGCTGCTTGACCTCATCAATCACCAAGGAAAACAAGTGCCCATGTTATTTACTTACTAGCGGCACCCGCAAAATGGACACCAATCTGTGCACACGGATGCGGGAGCCGGCCATCTGAAGCTCTCCGCATACATCCACCGGTAAAGGCCAATTTGAAATTCAAATTTGTCCTATTCATAGCAAGGCTCCGGATGATATCAACATCGTACTACATCATCGACGATCACAATCAAAAGAGGCAAGTATGCTTCGTTTTTACATGCCGGATCACAAAATAATATCACTACAACAGTCCGTTCAAAAAAAGGGGATTTTCTGCCCCGTTAGACCGGCAATCCGAGCCTCCACACTCAATCTGCCGTCACCGTCGTGTAGGCCGCCACCGCCTCCTTCTCCGCATGCTCCGTCCTCTCGAGCTCATCCTTCTGCCGCTGCAACATATTGCAACAGACGGCTTGCATGATCATTCTTGCGTTGTCATCTAAATCCGTCACCTTTAAGGTCAACATCTTCGCGTCCTCTGCAGGGACTGCGATCTTCGCCTTCTTCACTTGACGCAAGGCCTTCTTCTCTTGATCATGGTCCTCTTCCCTTCGAGCTTGACTTTCTTCTTGGTCGCCACCATCAATATGTTAAACCTCTCCACCTTACATGCCTCTTTGACGTCCAAGCGCTTGACGTATGCCTCGTCCTTCGTGAAGATGTCTTTGAACCACTTTGTCATCTTGGTCGCCGCACCTTCTCGCTTCGCCCTCTCCTCCTCCCACTTCTTTCCTCATAACCCTCTTCTAACCTTCTTGGGTGGTTCTTTTGTTGGGTTGGTTGGGTCTTATATTTGTGAATTATTAGTTAGGTCATATATTTTTCGATTTTGTTATGAAAAACATCATATATAATTGTGTTGATCGGGTTGATTTAAATGTGCAGTTGTTTCACCGCTGCGAGGTTTGGTGTTCGACGACCTCGCCGTGCGTTTGACGAGCTCTGCCCCTTCGTTCGTGGGTGAGCACAAATGACATGTCCTCCTCCCCCATTAATTATTTGCTCTGTTTCGGTGTTTGTGCCGATGAAATTTGATAGCTAGCTATATATGTGTCTCCCGTTCGAAAGCGTCATAGTTATAAATATGCATGCATTTGCATATTTATAACCTTGATTCTTTCGAATTGTCCAACGCTATTCATGGATAGCCCGAGTATGTGTAGATTGGGTTCATATTCCCATATGCTTTGCTCCGGATCCGACACATAAATTTCGTCAGTGCCTCCCTTGTTGTTCTCCGGGTACACATCCTCTCTGTTTATTGCAGAGACGTGTATCAGGAGAACAGCGGGGAGGTGCTGCCGAAATGGAAGAGTTGGTGCCGGAGTTGATCTTCAAGTTAGAGAAGATATTTCCACCGGGCTTCTCTAATCCAATGCAGCATTTGATTTTGCATCTCCCGACCGAGGCAAGATTGGGGAGGTCCGTGCAAAATCGTTGGTGCTACCCAACTGAGAGGATGCAGAAGACGCTTCGAGAAAAATGTAAAAATAAACGTAGAATTGAAGCATCGATGGCTGAGGCATTCATCACTGAGGAGGCGGCAAACTTCGTGACAACACATTATGAAACCAAAAATCGTCATTTGCATAATCCGAAGCCTCGGTACAATGCTGACGAGCCTAAAAAGGGTGGATCCAACCTCCGCCTATTCAAAGGGAATCTCGCACCAGCTAGTGTTTCAAATCCAGTATCTTTGGATAACGAAGAATGGCGGACCATTTCGTTGTATATCTTCAACAACCTGATAGAAGTGCGGCCGTACATCGAGTAAGTTCTCGGTACATTGTTTCACAACTTCTATTTCCTTTGAACTGCTCTTATTCCTGGATATTTCATATAGTTGATACGTCCCCCTATTCTCGTATGGAGCGGTGATCCAAAAGGATTCCGTCGAAGAGTATGAGCTTCTCACAAAGCAAGGAGGCGGCTATCCCGGTTTCATCTCTTGGTTCAAACAAACGGTAATTTCTATTAGACAATTTCATTTCATTCGCTAATTTGTGCGTAATGCAACAATCCTTCCATATTAAACTTGTAGGCTAATTCTGAGTCTATGGACGCCGAATTGAGACAAATCGCTAATGGTTTTGACTATAAGGTCCGTTCATTTGACAAATACGACATCAATGGGTATCGCTTTCGTACCTATGGCAAAGAGTTATCTATGACCGACCGAAAGTCTATAAATTGTTGTGTATCTGCTATCGGCGAAGGAGGTACCGAGTATTATGAGAGAGTTGAAGCAATTTATGAACTTCTATTCTATGGTGAAAACCCACCGAATGTCGTAGTCTTCAAATGTTATTGGTTTCAGTCGAAGGAGACTAGAAGGACTCATGAACATATAGGGCTAGTTGAAATCAACCAAAGCACCCATTTAGATGTTCCTGATGTCTATATTACGGCTCAATAGGCGAACCAATTATTCTATCTACCGTGGGCCTGCGAAACTAATCCAAATCTGAAAGGTTGGGATGTCGTTTATGAAGTGCCGCCACGTGCTAGACTATCTCCCCCAAAGGAGAGGATTATGAACCTCACATTAACCCAGACACATATGAAGGAGAATTCTTCCAAGAGACACGTCTTTCCAAAAAGCGTTTCAAGAACCGGTATACTTCACCCCAAAACATTGAAGTAGACAGCGACCACCACCACCGCCGCTACGCGCGCGCCCTCCGCCGCCCCCCACCGCCGCTGCGCGTGCGCTCGCCGCTGCTCCCATACTCTCAGGAGCGCCTCCCCGCAGCGATGAGGCGTCTAAGATCCACGGATCTGGGCGTCCCCGCGGGCGAAGGGAGGATCTCATCAGAGGAGAGGGGGATGGAAGAGGGGCACCGTGCGAGGATGGAGAGGACGATGCGAAGACCATGGCACAGGGACACCCCGAGGAAGCTGGTGATGCGGATTTGTGTGGAAGCAACGACGGAGGAATTGGCCCGGATGATCCTCATGGAGTCCTCCTCTCCAGAAGAGGTAATTGCCTGGGCAAAGGCGGAGATGCACTCACACCTCCCGGAGTAGAGGGCGAAGTGGCGGGCATTTTGGTCTCTGCAGAATTGAGCTCGCCGTCGAGGAGCCGTGTCTCCACTCCACCAATGGAGCAGAGGACTGCGGGCTCGCCGGATTTAGAGCTTCTGAGGTTTGAATTCGCCACTCCACTCCGATGGGCAGGATACCAGGACACAGCTCGATGCTGCCTCGAATTCAGGGCAGAAATCAACCCTCCTGACCGTCCAAAATTGGTTCGTAGTCGCCGTTCTCTGAAGCCGACCACTGCTGAGCAGGAGAAATTCGCTCCTGAGCTTGCATGGGGGATGACAACCAAGGCCCACAGATCAGCGCGGATAGAAAGGGGATAAATCTTGCTGACATGGAAAGAGGGCCGAGTGGGGAAGATGACCTGGCTTTGCGTAAACATTACGGGCAACTGTGGGGGGGCTCTCAATCCCGATCCTCCTCCCCTCCTTGTCTGGATCAGGAGTGACTTAACCCTATCCCACTCGTTCGCCGCCGCCGATTGCCACCCGGCCTCAGGGGGCGGTCCCACCACCCTACCTGCACCCACCATCCTCAAAGGCATAGATTCGAAGCTGCGCGAAGAAATCAGAATCATGGCGGAAGCGCAAGGACGAAGGCGTGGCCGTGGGAGGGGAGGAAACCCTAGAAACAACAAACAGGGAGGCCAAACATCAGGGGATCTTGGTGCTCCACCCCCAGGTAATTGGCCCTAGTTTGATCCTCAATATGGAACCCCCTCTCCCCAATTTCAATTTGTCTTTGGATTCCTTGGAGCCCCCCCAGATCTCACCCCCGTGATATCCAGGTGGATACTTCTCTCCTCCACAGATGAACCAGTGGAGAGGTCCTCCTGGTGCTTGGGGTGGTGGACAGAATCCAGAAGCAGGTTCGTCTGATAGATAATTTGGCAACCAACAGCAGAAAGGGCAGTTGGGGCAGAATCTTGGGAAGCAGGGCAATCAGGCTTTTGAGCAGAAGCAGCACAACGCAATACAGGAGCAAGGGTTCAGTACTTCTGTTGGTGGTGACCAATAGAAGAAGGGAAGAAACTTGAACAAGGCAAAGCAACCTGTCAACAAGCTTGATGAGCTGAATGCTACAGAATATGCAGATGTCATCTACTACAGTTGTGGGGAACTTGGATACCACAAGACTAACTGCCGCAAGCCACCTACCTGTTTCATCTGTAAAGTGGTGACACATAAGGTGGAGGACTGCCCAGTGAGAAAGAAGCCAAGCAACCCAGCAAAATTTGTTGGCAGTGGAGCCCCTGGGCTTGGCTATCACCAAATTTATGTCCCTGATGTGAATGAACAACACATTGGAACTAAGTGGAATATAGGAATGGTCTTTGTGGAATCAGGACATGTTATAAAGAAGGAGCTGGCTCACAATTTCTCTCTGATTTACAAAACCAATTGGCCATGGCAGATAAGGATGCTTGATGATTGGACTATCTTGGTAAAATTACCTCCTCACATCCCAGTAGAAAGTGTGGCCAGATATCCTCTATTTGGACTGTCTGAGATAGAAGGAGTCACAGTGAATGTGTAAGTGTGGAAAGGAGCCCTAGAACATCATAGTGAATTGCAGAACATCTGGCTTCAACTGGATGGAGTTGCACCATCCTGGGCTGAGTGGGCAGTCTTGGAGCAGTTTGCATCTGTTTTTGGGACCCTGGTTGATGTTGATTGGCAAGGAAACTTCAAATCATTCTTTGAGGTAGTCAGAATCAAGATCAAGTGCAAGGATCATAACCCCCCCCCCCCACTGAAAGGCTGTTTGGCATAGGTGACAAACTGTTCAGGATTGAAATCATTATAGAACCACGAGAAGAAGACCCAGAAAATGATGATCTGCTAGAGGATGAACTAACTAACAATGCTAATGGCAACAAGCTGGAGAAATCCAAAAGGGAGGAGAAAAATACCAATAGAGAAAAGGGAAACATTGGAGGAGGATCCACTCCCTCCTTCCAAAGCAACAAATCTGCCAACAACACCTCAAGCCAGAACTCCAAACAGAAGGTGTTTGACTATCTCAAGCAGCTACAAGACCCACTCAATATGGAGCAGAGCTACAACATCCTATAGGGGATGGAACTAGAAGAGGATGAGGATGAGATGGAAGATCTGCTAACAGAAAATGGTGAAGCTATATCTGGAGATGAAGAAGTGGTAATTTTCAATCCTCAGCTCAACCTAGGAAATGCTTTTGATTCTCAACCTTCAAATGATGAGGCAGTGGCTCAGCATGAGACCAAAGAAGAGAAAAGCAAATGGGGCCCAGTAAAAGCATTCAGGAAGAGTAACAGGGTTGAAGTTGGGGGTAGATCCATGTTAGAAATCGCAGTCAATATCAAGAAAGTGCGAAATTTGGAAGTGTGAAAGACATTCAAGGTACCATTGTTAAAAACTCTTTTGAGCCCTTTGGTAACCCTAATTTCCTTGAAGTAGCTAAGAAAATAGGGATAGAGATAGATACTAGCTACAATGTTCCTGTAGAAACTAGCTCTGGCAATTCTCTGCCTTTGTCTGAAGGACAAAATGCAGAAAAAACTAGTCAGTTTTTTTTGAACTGCACATTGGTACTGCTGGTACACAAAAAGAACAAGATAGAAAGTGAAAAAAAGTCTATTTCAAGTAGAGGAGAGGCCTGAAGGCCCCCCAGATATCAGTAGCCTAGATGACTACCCTAGACTCACAAAAACCTCTTGGGCAAAGGGAGCTGAAGGGCTCCCTACCCAAGAAAACCTCATAGACCAATGTATTTCACCTGATACTCCCTCAGGATTGAATATAATCCCCTCTGGGCACATGGACCAGAGTGTGTTGTGGTGTCTAGTCTCCAAAAAAGGACAGGGCAAGCACCCTAGGAAAAACATGATGCAATGAATGCTTTGTTCTGGAATATTAGAGGGATAACAACTCTAGGGAAAAAAACCTGCATTATTGAGTCCTTAGCTAAGCATATACCTAGTATAGTGGCTTTTCAGGAAACAAAGAAAGATAAACTTTCTACTTCCTTTCTAAAGTCTATTAGTGGTGACAAACCTTACAGTTGGCATCACCAACCTGCTGAAGGCACTTCAAGTGGTGTGTTAGTGGGAGTAGATGTAGATGTTTTTGATATTATTAGTTGGAAATCCCTCAAATACTATGTATCATGCAACCTAATGCATAAGACAAGTGAAAAAACTTTCAGGTTCATAGCAGTTTATGGATCACCATATGATGAGGGCAAGGATGAATTCATCTCTGAACTCCATAGTTTGTTCATTGATGATCACCAACCCACTATTGTTGGGGGGATTTCAACTTGGTTAGATATCAGAAACATAAGAACAATGTTAAGATCAACCATAGTTGGAGTGACAAATCCAATGCCTAGATTGACATTTGGAGCATGTTAGAAATTAAAATGTCTGGTAGGCAATTTACCTGGGCAAATAACCGGGATAGTTTGGTCATGAGCACTATAGATAGGGTTTTTTGCACCACCGAACTAGATGCTCTATTTCCATTAAGTAGTTCTCAAGCTCTCCCCAGGTCTGGTAGTGATCACACTCCTGTTCTGTGGGCCTCTGGCATAGATAGTACCCCAAAAGCTCAAGCTATAAATTTGAGAAATGGTGGTTACTTAGGGCTGAATTTAAAGAGTTTGCAGAGAAAAACTGGTCTGCCCCTGTCAAAAGTACCACCCCCATTGACATTTGGAAGGAGAAAGTGAGAAGATTTAGGAAATTTAGTAAGGGATGGAGTAGAAATGTGGATGCTGAAATTAGGAAAACTAAACAGGAGTTAACAGAAGAATATGACATACTTGATATTAAGTCTGAAACTGTGCAACTTTCCGAGGGAGAGAATTTTAGGATGAAAGAACTCCTCTCTAGACTCCATAATCTATGGATTGTAGAAGAAGTTAAAGCCAGACAAAGATCCAGGGATAGAGATATCCTTGAAGGGATATGAACACTAAATATTTTTAGGCTGTTGCAAACCAGAGGAGAAGAAAAACCCTGATTAGTAAGCTAGAAGGGTCTAATGGCACTCCTACTGATGTTAAAAGCATGTTGGATATAGCCACAAACTTCTATAAGGACCTTTTTAAGAAAGAAGATAGAAAAGGTTTAGAATTAGTAGTAATTTCTTTGCTGATGAGGAGAAAGTCAGTGACTTAGAAAACCAAACTCTACAAAAACCTTTCTCTGAAGGAGAAATAAAGGAGTCCATCTTTGGATCATATCCTGATGGAGCCCCTAGTCCAGATGGTCTATCATTTCTTTTCCTCCAAAATTTCTAGGAAGTAATTAGAAAGGATGTGATAGTCATGTTTGATGATTTCCATAAAGGGGATCTGAACCTTTATAGGCTAAACTTTGCGGTGTTGACTCTTGTCCCAAAGGAAAAAGCGGCTACCAGTATGAAAAAATTTAGGTCTATTAGCTTAATTAACTATATCTTTAAAGTGTTCACCAAAGTTCTCACAAATAGGTTAGCAGTGCTGATGAATAAGCTTACTTCTAGGAATCAATCAGCCTTTATTAAAGGTAGATTCATCCTAGAAAGTGTAGTCACAACACATGAGGTGCTGCACTCCACTGCTAAATCTGGCAACCCAGGACTAGTACTGAAATTAGACTATGAAAATGCATTTGACAAAGTTAACCTAGATTTCCGTATTGAAATCCTAGAAAAAAGGAACTTCAACCCCCTTTGGGTGACTTGGATCAAACAAATCACTCATATGGGGTCTGTTGGAGTGAAAATTAATGGTATCGAAGGCAACTACTTTCTTACAGGAAAAGGCCTGAGGCAGGGGGACCCATTGTCCCCTTTACTCTTTAATTTGGTTGTAGATGTCCTGAGCAAGATGCTTTCCAAAGCAGCTTCAGACAATTTAATTAGTGGGTTATGTTCTGAATTAATCCCCAATGGGTTCATCTGCCTGCAATATGCATATGACACCATCCTCTTCATGGAGAAGAATGTACAAAACACAAACAACATGAAAATGGTTCCCACTTGCTTTGAGCAGGTCTCAGGCATGAGAATTAACTACTCAAAGAGTGAGACCATTCCAATAGAGCTTTCTCCAAAAGAAACACAACCTTTTGCAGGTATATTAGGATGTAGAATAGGGACCTTCCAAATAAAATACTTGGGGATTCCTTTACACTTTGATAAACTTAGGAGAGAAGTATACAACCACTAATAGACAAAATCCTTAAATGGATGGCTGGATGGGGAGGAAAAATCCTCTCTTATGCTGCTAGACTGATATTGATTAAGACTTGCCTAGCCAGCGTCCCCATATACTTCCTCTCTTTTTTCAAATTCCCCAAATGGGCTCTTGACATGATCAATAGTCAGATGGCCAATTGTTTGTGGAATGATTTTGAAGGAAGTAGGAAAATCCACCTTGACAATTGGCATCTAGTTTGTATGAGCAAAAAACATGGGGGCCTAGGGAGTGCCTAACATCAGAGATGTAAACCTCTGCCTCCTTGGGAGCTGGGTAAGAAGATAGATCAAAGATGAGGGCAAGCTTTGGAAGCAAATAGTAGATAGGAAATACATCAACAACTCCCCTAATATATTTGCTAGTAAACCCCAGAATCCCTCCAGATATTGGCAAGGTATCATGTGGGCTGCTAAGGCCTTGAAATTTGGATATAAATGGGTGGTAGGAGATGGAAAGAAGATCAGATTCCGGGAAGACATCTGGTTTGGTACATCACCCCTCTCAGTCCAATTCCGACCTCTGTACTCCATATGCCACCTACAATGCTCAACTATAGCTGAGATCTGGGACAACAATGAGATTAAACTCACTTTTAGAAGGGTTTTTACATCTGCTATGATGGGGCAATGGTATGCACTAGAACAAATCATTGAGAGCACTCTGCTTCAAGAAAGGGGTGATTCTCTTGTTTGGCAATATGAAGGTAAAGGGGAATACACTACCGTCTCCCTCTATAGCATCATAAACTTCGGGGGAGTCCAACCTGTTTATATCCCTGTGGTGTGGTCAATAAAAATCCCATCTAGAGGCCAGGTCTTTTTATGGCTGTTCTCCCACAACAAATTGATGACTGAAGACAACCTAGCCAGGAGAGGTATAGAAAAAGCTCTAGAGTGTGTGTATTGCTCTGAAAAAGAATCCATTACACACTTATTCTTTGAGTGTGTGGTGGCCAAACAAATCTGAGCAAGAGTCTCAGATTTTTTGGGTATAGAAATAGGAACTAATTACCTGTCCATTGCTAGATTTTGGCCTGCAAATAAGAAGCATATTGCTTTAAATTCAGCCTGTGCATGTGTTCTATGGACTATGTGGAAAAATAGGAACTCACATGCCTTTAACAATGCTATATGGACTGATATGAAATAGGTTTGAGGAGAATGCTAGGACATGTCAGGAGATGGCTGATCTTGTTCGAAGGACCTGCCTTGGCAAAGATGGAGACGCTTGTTCAGATCCTCCATCCTAGAAGTTCCTTTCCAAATTATGATAGGGTAGCTACTGATGAGAAGGGCACTGAAGGTGCCTTCAACTCCCTCCTTCTCTCCCGTCTGAAGATCAATGGCGCTCCAAAACCACATGATCCAAGCTTTCAAATCTCTCCACCAAGAAGCCCTCTCACGAGCACCTGCAAGACGACGCTGCTCAGCCCGGTCATCCCTCTGGAGCTGGGTGGATCACCAGTAAAACCATGGAAGAAGCTCAAGAGTGCCTATGACGGACACGGTGGAGACGATACCGCTGGGGCTTGCCTAGCATGCTATGTGACGCTTGGAGTAAAAACATGGGGGAAGTCAAAACTTCAGTGTGAGCGGAGGAGGGAGGGCCTGGCTGTTACAAATTTGGGTGCAAGTTTGTAATAGGGTAAAAAATGTCTTTCTAAATCTTTAAGTTTAGAGTTGATCCTGCTGACTGTTCAGCTGATCAGCGTTTTTCTTTCTTTTCCCTACTAGTGCGTCGTTGGACATGCAAGGCATGCTTGTTTTGGTGCTACTTACTTGGTCTCATTTATAAAATGGGGCCCGGGGGCTAAAAAATCCCCCTTTTCTCTAAAAATGTCCTCGACAAAATCTGCACCAGGTATACCTACACATAGACCCATCGAGATAATGCATGACAGTTTTACTATCTATTCCCTCGGTTTCTAAATATAGGTCTTTCTAAAGATTTCAACAAGTGACTACATACAGAGCAAAATTAGTGAATCTACACTCAATATGTCTATATACATCCATATGTGATAGTCCATTCGAAATATCTAAAAAGACATATATTTAGGAACGGAGGGAGTAGCTAGTTACATTTGATCGATCGAGTAACTAATTGTTGGCTTTGTCTTGATCTTTATAGGTTGTCAGTGGGGCAGGAGAAGTTTGGGGAGGTGATAGACATGAAGGGGTGGGGGTATGCGAATTGTGACATCCGGGGGTACGTGGCAGCATTGGAAATCATGCAGAGCTATTACCCGGAGTGCCTTGGCCGGGTGTTCCTAATACACGTGCCCTACATGTTCATGGTGGCATGGAAGATGGTGTACCCGTTCATCAACGACTGGACCCGGAAGAAGTTTGTGTTTGTCCCCGATAAGGACCTCAAATCCACGCTCCAGGGCGCCATTGACGAGTTCCAACTCCCCGAAGAGTATGGTGGCAAGTTGAAGCTTTAGGGCTAAAACAATTCACTGTAGTCCAAATCCATCTGATGATTGGACGGTGGTGATCACTACCTGACATACTCAATTAAGGGTGCATCAATACTAACACCACAGTCAACCTAATAGAAGTGACAATCCTTTTAAAGTGGTAGACCGGCTCCCCGCTTACTATACATAAGTAACAACCATGATACAAAGGAAATCGAACAACGCACTAACACAACACACACACCTAGGGATAGATACATATGTGTTGAATATCAGCAACACCACCACAAACAATTTCAAGCAAACAATAGATGTACAATACGCATCACATGAAGTTGACGGAGCTCCCAACCGTGAGCGAGCCACCATGGAGGGACGAAGCTGAACACCGATGAACCATGAGATCCAAGGCTGTGTCATCAAGATGGGTAGGACACCGGAGCACATCCATTACCCGATCCAAAGGATAATGATTTTCATCCGGTGCAACCCGAAGAACAGAGAGCAACCGCGAGGAAGCCTTCAAGGAGCTGATGACACCCATGGACACCGCCACTGTCGGCCTGGAGAAAGCCAAACAAGAATTTTACCCCAGCAAGCCACTCCGCCTCTGAGTAGGGTGCAGTCGGTCGCGAGATACGTGCCGCACCATCTCCCTAGAACATTGTATTCTAGCCACCAGGCCGCCCACGCGGCCATGGTGGTCATGCCACACCCCGGCCATGAGCTCCACCCATGAACACCACAACTATCACCACTCGCCTCCCCACCCCCCGCCCAGACAGCAACCATCGCCCCGACTCCAAACCCCCTTGCACTAGCTTGTTGCTTATGTATTTTCAACAAAAAACCCCTTATATATGTTTGGATAAGTGAATCATAAGTGAATAAATTTAGATGTACTTCGTATGAAAAATTCATTAGTGTAAGACACATGTAAAAAAGAGAATTGTTAATCGAGTAATCACATATAGTTTATTTTACAAAAAAACCACATATATCAAGCATGAAGAGAAGTCAATGTCATATAATCATTTCAATAAGCATGCATTGCTGCTTATAGCATAACACTGATATAATACAAGAAAATAATAACATTTGTGGTACATGTACCAATCGATGAAGATCGTAGCACACTATTCTTGATTTCTCGAAGATATATGGATAAGATGGTTGATACATTAATTAACACTCATATTATACTGGAGTTTCACTCATAACTAATGTTACTAACAACAAACAAGAATATAGTATGCAGAGAAAAAATAAATCACATTTACTAGTTTCTTTTTAAATTTTTTGAAGAAGAAGCTCAAATTATTAATCAAATATTCTGATAGCATTCCACGTTGTTTTAGGATTTTACATCGTTAATAAAGTTTTCAAAACATGTCGATGCCATGTATAATCTGAATAGTTCGCTCACTTCATGTTTTCTTTTCTTACCAATATAAGTTAAAAGAAACCAGAATTTCAAACAATTTTTCCTGTATAAGATGCCTACTTTTTAACTATTAATTTATTGGTGTTTTGACCCAAGTAATTTTGTTCCAAATTTGATTTTCAGCAATTCAGATTGCCCAGATTAAAATGCACCAGTGGAATTGATTATTTATACTAAAATTTTATATTCATATGTAACTATCTTTTATAATAATAGTCATAATTAATGCATTTTGGAATTTATTCCTGACAAATCATTAAATGACAATCGTGTTAAATATTTATACCGGTGTTATTTATGATACAATTGTAATGCCTAATTAACTTTGAGAAATGTGCATGCACCTGCTAGGTTTAAATCAGGCATTGTAATGATAATTACATTAGTCATTAATTTATGATGCATTGCTTTTTAAAAAGATATCCAAACCAAATCCCTATATATGTGGGAAAACACAAATATCAGGTATTCATAGATAAATTGTGACTCGCTTGGGCCTATAGATGTATACACCTATATATATATGTCATATTACATAGGTTGGATTATATCCCAAAGGCGCGTGGTCTTAGAAATATTTGTATAGCAGTTTCTTTTTTATAATTAGGTATACACAAGTAACAAATTTAGAACAAATTTGAAATATCGATTTTCTAAAGAAGGTCAAATTTAACTTTTTTACTTGGAGTAAACCTAAACTTCAATTCGTTTGGAACTGAGTGACTAGAATCTACAGTCCAACCATGTGCCGGATATGTGGACACTAATCCACTTGCTGATCTATTGCCATCTTATGTGTCTAGGAAGAGGATGCCTTTTTTACAGAAAGGTTGAAGGCCATATATTAAATAAATCAACATTTACAATAACTAGCTTACTAGATTAATAAATTACAAGCAAGTCCTTGAAAACATTAGCACCGTCTTCCTTTTGATTTATCGGTGGTTTGGCATGAGCCATCGCCGCCTCTGCCCCTGTAGTGGAGTAGCCTTGTTGAAACCTTGGAGTTTCTAGAAGAAGTGGTCGTGGAATCATAGATGTGGATCAGAATACACCGATGACTGCAAGCTAGATAGATAGCCATCTTGGTGAAGCCAATATCGAAGAGGCCCAGAAGATAATCCTAACTCCGACCATGTAGGTGAGGGGGCGCAAACTTCAGAGGTCACTCGACGAATAACACACCGGAATGGATCTAGCGAATAATACACACCACAATGTCATCCCTCGTGTAGGATGACAATAACCCACAAGTTTAGGGACCAATTTTTTATTTTTTCGATAAGTAGAGTGTTAAACTCAACGAGGAACATAAGGAACTGGTGCGTGCAAATTAGCTGTGATCACTAGAGGTGCTGGAAAGATTGGTTGTTGTTCTTTTAACTGATTGAATGTTATAATAATTGAAACTACAACAGAAGTAAAAAGAGTGTGGTAAGTGGATCAATTTTTATTGTGCTAAGGACAACCCGTTTGTGTTTTTATATATACTAAATCATTCTCAATGAGAAGATCGCCTAGTTGTTGTTATCCACAATCCCTTACAATAAATTTTGTAGCTTGATAATGATCGTGTGGATAAAACCTAAGTTTATGTGCTGCCAATCCATGTACTCACACATATTCTAGTTATACGCTAAGCCACAGCAAGCACCCACAAATAGTACAAACAATTAAACATCTACCTATGGCATTAGAATCTAAGGTCTACACATTTCCTCATGCCATAACTTATAATTTTTTTCAAACTTCAGGAAATACCTGCAATGGAGTGGTTGATTTTTTTTAAAAAAAGGTGTAGTTGCTGGCAAGGCAGGCTGTTGGGATCTATAGCTGGGAGAATTACTCTAGTGCAAGCCTGTTTAACTAATATACCCTTATTCATGATGTCTTTTTATCCTCTGCCAGTTGGGGTGAGGAAGAAAGCAGATTTCTATAGAGCTAGATTGGTCTGGCAGGAAGATGAAGATAAAAAAAACATCATTTGGTTAATTTGAGGGAATGTTGTCTCCCAAAAGATTTCTCTAGAGCTGATGAACAAAGCTTTGCTTGTAAAATAGTTCTGGAAATTGGAGACAGAAGAAGGGCTGCGGCAGAATGTAATTTTCAGTAAATACATCCCTAATGGGTGTGTCTCCAGTGTTCAGAAAAAACAAGGACATTTGCAATTCTGGACTAGCCTACTGAAATTCAAAGATCTATTTTATAAATTTGCTAAGAAAAAACTTGGAGACGGGAAGAATACCTGCAGGTTCTAGGAAGATGTGTGGGTTGATGATCATGCCTTAATGGATGATTACCCCATGCTATATGACATGTGCTTTGATCACAATATTACTGTAGCTGAGGCTATTACTAAAGGGTGGCAGGGATTTAGGTTTAGAAGAACTTTACATGGGGAGACTTTGTAATGGTCTGATTGATAGATGTGAAGAAGTGGAGATGGGAGAAGGAAGAGATAAGGTTGAATGGACCCTCACTGGTAATAAAATTTTCTCTACTAAGTCACTCTATAGGAAGTTGATCACAGATGAATTTAACTATCTGTTGAAACACGAACACGTCACGTTTACCCTCAACGCCGGGGGTGATGCACCGCAGCTCACGTCAAAGGAGACCCGACCGACAGCGCGATACGCAAGACAGTCGGCGGGTGCTTTTGTAGACCCAAAGCCCTGCTTGCCCAGGAGGGACCCCGTCAGGGCTCGTGGTGGCTATGGGCTGCTCCAGGTCGATTCGCTCGCCCCTAGAGCCTCGTGGATCCGCAGCCCCCCAGCATGAAGAACTAGCGAAGAACGAGAAGAAAGATACAAAGGAGAGACAAAAAGTAGATGAACACGAAAAAGTAGTAGATTGATTTGTTCGATTGTGTGTTGTTCAATCGGCCGTCATCCCTTAGGTATATAAGAGGCGGCTGGACTTCCCGTGCAAGAAAAAGGTTTGGATTCACGTCCAAAACCCTAGTCAAATTCCGATTGGTTTTATCCGAACTTTCCAAAACTGTTCGGTCTAAAACTGGCTGCATCTTGCGGGTCTTTTTTGTGGTGCCAAACGACTTCGGAGGAAACGAGTCCAAAAGCAATCCTGACCGTTTTGACGAGACGAACAACTTTCATGTTGAACGTTTTTTCATCAGAGGTAATCTCGAGGGTCAAATCGCTCACGCAAAACAGCTAATTATTCACGCAGTTTATCAGACATACCCACATATGTGTCTGGTTCCGGGCGTCATATTTTGCTCACTGGAAGGTCGGGCTGTATGAGCTCTAACTTTTACATACGATTTCGGATTGGGACGATCTTTATATCAAAATCGATCGCTTCGATGGGGCGCACAACTTTCTTGTTGAAACTTTCTCCATTTGAAGCGATCCTAATTGAGTTCCTAGCCATTCTTTAATCTGGTGTCGACATGAGTATCTCTGAACTTGTCATAGCTTTTACATCCGAGCTCCGTTTTAGACCATCTTCATATTCATCTTCATCTTCTCAAAGAGAGCCATCTCATGGTGACTTTAAAAAGTAAGTTTGAATTAATCTTGATATAACTTCAAGCCACTCTTTATAAACGTGCCACTTTTGAGCGTCAACACAAGCCCCCTGTTTTCCGGCAAAGCTAGTATGCCGAAAAATAACTTGTACCAAGTTTGTTCTAAGGACGATGTCAACACTCCATCGGCCATTTATATGTTCTTAGGAAGATAAGTATATATCGGCCATGTCCTGTGCGAACTTTCTGATGCAAACTTGGGTGAAACCCTCTCAGCTTCATTAACAATCCGGTGATAAAGTTCCATAGATATGTATCTCAAGGTCATCCTCCGAACCATATTGTTCACCCTTTTGCTAGGATTTTGTAGATAATCAACAATAAACTTTCTCCAGTCCTTACTTTCTCCTGCATAAAAATTTCATTAGTGGCCGAAGTTGCTGGCTCCGGTCCGGCCTTACTTAGATTGACGAGACAAAAACATCGGCTCATGAGAAATATGTGATACACCATGATCAACACAGCAGCCTGATGTTTGTGCACCAACTCATCTACTCTTGAATTTTTATGTCTAGATATATGAGCAGTAGTAAAGTATTCCAAGTTGAAAATCATACCTAGACATGTATCAATCATAAACAATAGGTGATTCGTCGAAACATGAGTTAACCTGAGACAATTGTTGCATTCACAACGAATCACCAGAAGTCTCAATATGCACAGCACATATAGCAAATGGAGTTTCTAGCATGAATAGAAAAGTCATATTCGACCTGATTATTTGTGCAAGATATTCTAAGCGGCATGAGACTTTAAAAATAGCACTTTAAAAATAGCACCTTAAGGAGATATATAAACAATATCAATATACTAGCCATTGCTTTAAAACCAGACCAACCAAATACAATCTCCATGGTACTAGAGAGACAAAAGCAATATAAAAAATGCTCATAATCAGTTTGATGCCCAACAGTAGCTAGCATTTGGCTTGTTCCTTCTCCAATATGACTAAGGACGATGTTACCATACCGCACCGGCAATGTCCAGATAATGTCTTTGGGCGATAAAATATTATCAGTCACATATCTTTGCCTCCAGGGCATGCATAAACCACCCACCAAAGTTTGTAAAGCCGAAATAAAATGGAACTATAAATCTAATCATGAACTACAGGAATTTCGGCTCTTAGATTAGTAATAATATTGCAATTAATCAAAAGTATAGTGACTTGGTGATATCCTTCCATGATGTAAATAATTATAATGCATCAATGGATCAAAACAAACCCATGCGGGGTAACCAATCATACCTGGTGGAGAACTGCATGACAAAGGCATTGATGGCATGGTTGAAGAATACGAACGATGTGCCAGCCGAAGATTTTTCTTATGTGATATGAACCTTTGGCTTACCTGCTTGTTGGTTTCATTCTTCCCTTTCTTTATTTCCGTCGATTTCTTTGCAACAGAATCTTGCATATCATTCTTGTCCTTGCAGCTCTCCTTTGGAACCCATGCCATGTTCTTGTTTTTTAGCTCTTCTGCACTAAGCCTTTGCAACTTTCTCTCTTGCCATCTTGATAAGCCGAGTGGGCATCCCGGCTGTAACTTCTGTTCTTGCTTTGGCAACTCTTTCTTGACCTTGGGCACTTTCAAGTTTGCACATTCAGATTTGGCACATTTATCTTCAACAATTAATTGTTTTATCTCTTCGCCTTTTGTAGCCAAGATCAATTTGTCCGGCTCTTTGTTACTTGAAACTGAATCTGAAGTAGCACACTTGCGACCATCTTTTTTCACCCGATAAACTTGCTTGGTCACCTCTTTCTTATCCCTTGAGCTCCGGACCGATTCTTTTTTATTGAAGCGGTCTTTGGCATGTGATTGTTGATCAAATGATGATCCTCTTGGAGCTGCATAATTTTGGTGAGATGATCTATAATAAGATGGATAATGTGTCCATGAATCATACCTGTCCCATGATGAATCAGCATAGGGAGGTGTCCATGACATTGGCATTGGCGTCCCAAAAGTAGAATATGTATCTTCTGCATTGAACTTCTCTTTTCGCCAATCTCGATTATTACACTTACGCCTTGGGGATGATTTTGATGCTTTTGCACTACTTGGCCAATAAGCACATTTTTCTTCGCTCTCTTTTTGATATTTTTCCAATAACTGAGCGAAGGTAAATTTTGATTTCCTCCTCTTGTGCTTACCGCTGCCTTTGTCCTTTTTTGCATTGCCGGGATCGATCTTTGGATTTTCTTGTTTCCCCCCAGTGCTAGGCATACTCGTCATAACTGAGATGGACTGTCTGTCCTCAAGATTGTTGACTTGAGTAATTTTCTCGCTCGACAACTCGGTCTCATCAATTTCAGTGTGTACCTGTCTGTCATTGGGTGAGCCGGCTTGATGCAGCCGAGTCATAACTTTGTCATCAGAGTTAATCATAGCCATCTTATCATCTACGTGCGTCTCGTCAAACTCCAATCGTCCTTGGATGGATGATTGCGTTAATTGCTGAAACATATCGCAGCTTCCAACGTTTTGCTCAAACGAGTTCTGCTCTGGCTCCTTCCCCGACGGTTCGACATGATGATCTTCTATGATAATTGGATTAGACGGTGATGCACCAATAATGTGATCATCTTTGTCCAGACTGATGGTACATCGTATCTATTTCAGCCGATATTTTGATACCGGCTTTGGAACTAAGTAACCAAGTGACGGTGAGTTAACGTCATCTGAATCGGCTATGCATTGTTTTCCATCCTCCTTTTCCGATGCTTTTGAATCAGCTATCTCGAAGGACTTTGGACCTGGCTTTATGTTTCTGCAACCAAAACAATTACAGAATATACGTCTCATTTGAGACCAAATGTTAGCCAGGCATGAAACAAGCAAAGCTACCCATATGAACATAATTTGAAGTCGGCATAATGGGAAAAGCTTTGGTTGCGATGAGTTATCACTACCAGTTTCTATAATGATACCATGTATTGACTATCATGATTAGTGACAAGATCATTCCTAACAAACATATTACTCATTTCGATTGGTCTTTCAAAATTAATTAGAATCTTACTAACAGGTGCATCAACAATATGATTTTGACCGAATGGAAAATTGAATAAACTATCTGCTAGGTGTACCTTTGTGAAGACGTTGGAAGGAAGAGATGGTTGCACCACTGGAACAATACCTTGCTCCACTTGTGAATAATTCTCCAATGCCTCGTCGTGTTTTTCTGGATCTCGTGCTTCATCATTCGGATTGTCTGAGTAGATTTCACTCGGATTGCCCGATTATATTTCAGTCGGATTGCCTGAGTGGATTTCACTCGGATGCTCTTTGCCAGTTGAACTTTGCTCGGCTGCATTTTCTTGTTCTTAATGTTCATCATTAATGGAACTGTGTTCGGCCATATTACTTTGTTCTTGATGCTCATCAATAGTTTTGGCACGAAACTCATAGGGTAGCATGTAAGCTCCCTCACATCTAGAAAAATCGAGGACAACCAATTTGCTGCATTTGGTGTTCCTTAGCTCGGTGAATCTTGCATCATCTATTTTGGTACACCTGTCAATAATTGGCTTGATGCAATTGGTATTAGCCAACGATGCACTTGGCTGGCATGGTGTACTTGGCTGGCACGATGCACTCGGCTGGCTCGACGCAACGCACTCGACCCTAAACGTCTCAGTGCTCAACCCGGTTTCAATTGAATCCACCATTGTCTTGTCACTAAAGGAACCGTTCAACTCAGCTGTAGACGACTTAGTCATATTTGACTCAGTTTCAATCGAATCAACCGTATTAGCCGAGTGAACCCTTTCTTGCTGATTTGCCTGCAAAGCTTCTTTCTTGGCTTGCCTCAACTTCATAGAGGAGCCATCATGATTGCTGAATGGAAGAAGGGACTTGACATATTATTGCAAATATTCCTCTTCACGCCTCTTCTTGAGTGCTTCATAAGCTTGTCGATATTCTGCTGGTAATTCCTCAAGAGTTGGTGTAGTAAAGCCATTGACGCTATTCCCTGTGAGAGTTGGCTTGACCCCGTCCATTCGGGCGACATATTTTTCTTTAAACTCAGCCCTGCTTGGATCGGCTTGCCCCCCAATACTTTTACGATCTTTCGGCAATGAATTGATGTTGCTGAAATTTTGCGATTGTATAGGGGGTGTATAACATGCTGCAATGATAGGTGAAGACATGTGTACTGTTGTTGAATATTTTCTCACGCCAATTTGATCAATCGGCAACACTTCGTCTTCTTTCAAAACCCTAGCTCTTATTGCCTCATAATCAGGAACCAATCCTTTTTCGTGCTGCTCAAGGCAAATAGCACTAATCTTCTTATTTTGGGCTAAACTTTTTAATGCGGCCAGAGCCACCTCATCTCCTGCAATATTAGGCACATATGCTCCTGCAAAATCTCCATTCACTCGGCGAAGGTGTTCCGAGTCATGAATATTTTTAGTTTCATATGCCACTGGACAATTAATATCACGATGTGTAGTATATGATGCTTGAGGATAACCGGCCAAATAGCTAATGGAAGCATGGCCGATTCCCCCATCCATCGGCATGTTTGGGGATAAATCCGCATATTGCGAGTTGGCTGCCGATGGATAAAACTGTGAGACGCCCGCCTGTACATGAGGTGTCATATATCTATCACTCGAACAAATCGTGTTGTTCACTGGCATATTGAAAGATGTTGCCGATGCACGAAAATTCTGATTCATAAGTTGCATGTCGCGATTCTGTAAATTCCAAGTTTCTCCAATAGAATTACTAGTCGGCCTTTGCTCGTTAGGGCTAGCCGACATGACATGTCCATTAAAAGATCTAGCAACATCAACATAATGGCTATTTGCATCTACGTAAGGAGATTGATGATACATGTTACCGTTGTAGATTGCAGCCGCTTGATGACGCTCTCCTCGTAGCAAGAACAGGCCGGAGACTGTTCAAAGCTTCATCCCCAGCGGAGTCGCCAAAAAATGTGTTGACACACGAACACGTCACGTGTACCCTCGACGCCGGGGGTGATGCACCGCAGCTCATGTCAAAGGAGACCCGACCGACAGCGCGATATGCAAGACAGTCGGTGGGTGCTTTTGTAGACCCGAAGCCCCGCTTGCCCGGGAGGGACCCCGTCAGGGCTCGTGGTGGCTATGGGCTGCTCCAGGTCGATTCGCTCGCCCGTAGAGCCTCGTGGATCCGCAGCCCTCCAGCATGAAGAACTAGCGAAGAACGAGAAGAAAGATACAAAGGAGAGACAAAAAGTAGATGAACACGAAAAAGTAGTAGATTGATTTGTTCGATTGTGTGTTGTTCAATCGGCCGTCACCCCTTAGGTATATAAGAGGCGGCTGGACTTCCCGTGCAAGAAAAAGGTTTGGATTCACGTCCAAAACCCTAGTCAAATTCGGATTGGTTTTATCCGAACTTTCCAAAACTGTTCGGTCTAAAACTGGCTGCTTCTTGCGGGTCTTTTTTGTGATGCCAAACGACTTCGGATGGAAACGAGTCCAAAAGCAATCTTGACCGTATCGACGAGACGAACAACTTTCATGTTGAACGTTTTTTCATCAGAGGTAATCTCGAGGGTCAAATCGCTCACGCAAAACAGCTAATTATTCACGCAGTTTATGAGACATACCCACATACGTGTCTGGTTCCGGGCGTCATATTTTGCTCACTGGAAGGTCAGGCTGTACGAGCTCTAACTTTTACATACGACCACGGATTGGGACGATCTTTATATCAAAATCGATTGTTTCGACGGGGCGCACAACTTTCTTGTTGAAACTTTCTCCATTTGAAGCGATCCTAATTGAGTTCCTAGCCATTCTTTAATCTGGTGTCGACATGAGTATCTCTGAACTTGTCATAGCTTTTACATCCGAGCTCCGTTTTAGACCATCTTCATATTCATCTTCATCTTCTCAAAGAGAGCCATCTCATGGTGACTTTCAATAGTAAGTTTGAATTAATCTTGACATAGCTTCAAGCCACTCTTTATAAACGTGCTACTTTTGAGCGTCAACACTATCCACAGAAGTTTCTGTGGAAAGTGAAAATACATACAAAGATTAAAGTGTTTTTTATGGTTAGTTAATAAAAATCTATCCTGACTAAAGACTCTCTAATTAGAAGAGGATGGGTGGGGTCAAAACCTATGTGTGTTTTATGGTAAAGAGGAAACAATAGATCATTTGTTCTTTACTTGTGTGGATGCCTCTTTACCGTGGAGTTTGTTGAAATGTGCCTTTAATCCAAAAACTATTCCTGTAACTGTGGAGGAATGCTTTGGGAGATGGGTTAAAACTTTTGTCAAACATGAAAGGAAGATGGTCTTGGTAGGACTATCGGCTACGCTATCGGCCGCTTCTCGATGCGTTCGGTGTATGCGGCGAAGTTCTTGGGCCAGACTGTGGAGCCAATGGCGGAGCTGACTTGGAAATCTCGGGCCCCATCTACACGCATGCAAGTTCTTTGCTTGGCTCGCATTAAGGAACAGGTGCTGGACCTCAGATCATCTTGCGCAGAGAGGACTGCCACACCAGGATGCACGCTCTCTGTTCAACCGGGAGGATGAGACTATCAATCATGTGCTACTGACGTGTGTGTTTGCCAGATCGACGTGGGCCGTGATTTGCGAGGCACTGGGCAAGCTGGACTGGACGCCAACAACACAAGATTCTCTTGACCTATGGCTGGTAGGAAAGCAAGGGATGAACAACTGGCACAAGAAGGATCTCTATACTATTTTTCTCCTAACAATTTGGGAGTTGTGGAAGCATCAGAATGCTATCGTTTTTGATGGGGCTTCTCCCTCGATGGGTGTACTTATAGGTAGGGCGAGGTCGGAAGGAAGGCTATGGGCGGTTGCCGGCAAGTTTAAGGGGAATTTGGACCCCTTCTTCCTTCGACTAGAGAGGTGGGCGAGGAGTGAGGAGTAGCGTTGTAACGAGACTCTTGTAAAACTTTGGTGGAGGCATTCTTTGCCTTTCTTCTTTAATATATAATATGCACACGTGCATATCCGAGAAAAAGAAATGCAATCATTTTTGATAATAAGAACTATACTGATCATATAATTTTGGTGCAAATGATGACATACTGGATCATGGTTTGGTCTATTTTGCAGATAAAGGACCAAAACAAAAAGGAACTGGAGTTAGGCTCAATGCTTCTCGAAACAAGTAGCAAGTGAAGTTTACAGAGCAATGGGGTGGAGGTACAATGTGCCTAGACTGGGACCTTGAAGTTTGGCGATCGGCATCCTGCTCTTCACTACCATGCTGTTGCTTGTGCTTTGTTGCTATCTCTGTTTGTGTTGACTTTGTATTCGTATGTTGAACTTGTTCGAGGCTGTATGTGGATTATGTGGCCTTTTGCGCTGGCTGAGATTTCTCCCTTTGCTAGTTCTAGTCTTAGTGGTAGCAGGTCTAAGACCTTTTGTTATCTTCTGAACTGGTGCTTGTAGCTCGCTTTTTGGTTTTCCTTAATGAAAATCAGAGGGGGGAAACCTTCTTTGTTCAAAAAAAAAAATTCAGGAAGTTGAAATTAAGATCGATATAATATGAGAAGTACGACTAATTCACCAAAGAAGGCAAAGCAACGACACATACAAGAAAAGCGAGGAAATCTGTATGTCTCATGGATGGTGTGGTTACAGAAGGAGCGAGCTGCACGAGAGAAACATGAGCGATCCATACAACCATCGCGATCTTGCCGCTGTCGTCCCATAACTCGCTCATCACACGCCTGGACCATCAAGTCGCAAGCAGTCTACTTAACACTGTGTCGAGTCGTACTGTCGTGTGGAACGTGAGGACCAACGGATGCCAAGTTTCTTTCTCTCAACCACAGCGTGAGGCAGCTCAAGTCCAACGGTATGTGCGCCTGGCCTCACTGCGTCTGCCATTGCCGTTCACTATCAAGTTGGCAATTCCAAGGCAGTCTCAGAGTTATAAGAAAGGAACGGGGTTCTCCTACTACTATCTATAGTGTGAATGCTAGCTACTTGTCCTTATGAATAAACGGAATTTTCCATGTTACCAAACTTACTGGCGTGAGATCGATGTTACTCCAACATGGCACGTAGGATCAGTGATGAAGTCTAACTGGATGGCCTCTGAAGAAGATAGGAGACACATACCGGCATACGGGTGTGCGGTCCGTTCCAATGGTTCCTTCCTGCCGAGGATGTTAGAACAGCCCAGATCACAGCACACACACGCGCGCGCGAGGGTGGATTCAACTGCCTGCGTTTTTTCTGCTCTTTCCTTTATTCAGCGTTATACCCGTGCCATGCCATCCCACGGACACATCGTGGTCAGTCTCTACAAGAGTACAGATCTAAGACAAACACTACTGCCTATTCAGCCGCAACGTGAACATAGCACGTTTCTGGCTTGAACCAACTTGCATACAGGACGCTTATGAGCTAGCTAAAGAGCAGTAAAACGAACTTGTATGTGTGCAGCTAGGTTAATACTATAATAGAGGATGGAGACGGAACACTACACTCACCCACATCAGTGCCCACACATCTACTATATCTAAATAGCTAGCCCCCACTAGTAGGAATTCTCTGCCTTCTACTTGAGCTACATCATCACAATTAAAGTATCTGTTGGATATACTAGATCAGTGCACAATAGCCATCCGATCAAGACGTCGCGAGCATCTGCACTAAAAGCCATGTGCAAGCATGCAGAAACTGAAGGTTGCATGCATGTAAGTGTATTTTAAATCCCATCAACATGTCCACATGTAAGCATGCAGAAACTAATTGCCTCATGCATGTGACTGCGTTTTAAATCTCATCAACATGTCAAGAGAAAAAAAAATACTAATCCCGTTATGTGATAAAGAGTTGGCTGATCTTCTGTACTTATATGGGTTGTTCTGTATTTTCTCCACTTTTTTTTCCGAGGGTACGCCAAAGGCGTACCATAGCTTTATAGAAGGGGAGAAAAATATTTACAAAAGAGATTTAGTTGCTAGTCACGAGGTCACAAATCGACCATGATATTGCCTCCACTCCATCCCTAAACGCGATGTGCTACTAGGCTACGTACCCCACTCCAGTGGCTCCTGCCGTCCTCCAGTTCTGTAGATCCTGAAAGATAGCCTCAGTTACGCCAAAGACATCTAGCGAACTACTCCTACCAAAGACCCTAGCGTTTCTCTGCTTCCACAAAGACCAACATATTAACATGACCGTCGAATCAAAGCCTTTCCTGCTCCTCTTGGCTAGCCGCTTCCTTGCCCGTGCCCACCAGTCAGTGATCTGAGACTGCGTCGAAGGACATAGTGTTTGGTCCACGCTGATCCTGGCAAAGCAAAGGTGCCATACGTGCCTAGCATACACGCACTATAGCAAGATGTGATCCACCGTATCCTCCTCCTGGTCACAGAGGTAGCATGGGGATGTTTGGTCTTGTAGCCATGCCTAGCTCTCCTGTTCGAGGTCCAAAGCCGATATTGCACCGCGAGCCACATGAAAATACGACAGGATTGCGGCGCCCAACATTTCCAGATTGCCATGAAGGAGCGGAATCGTATCCCTCCCATGCAGAACATCCTGTATGCTGAGGAGGCCGAGTAGCTGCCTGATTCGTTCCAGGCCCAAATCGGAGTGTCTTCCACCTCAGGATCTAGTTGCACCTCCATCAGGAACACCCAAAGTCGGATGAACTGTGAGAGGGCGTCTGTGTCGAGTTCGCCCGTGATGTCATTTGTCCAAGCATGCAGGCAAAGCGCATCTCTGACCAGGCGTTTGTTTACCACCTGCGTCCTAACTTTAGCAACCACCAAGGGCGCGATCTCGGCTGCCGTACTTCCGCTGAGCCATCTGTCTCTCCAGAAAAGTGTGCGTCTACCATTTCCGACACGCCATTGGACTAGACTCCCAAAAGCCTGCATCACTTGCTTGTCCGCTGTGAGGTTTAGGCCTTGCCAGGGTCTGTACGGGTCAGTCCTCCTTAGCCATTCCCACCTTAGTCGAAGCACGATGCCGTGCTTGTGTAGGTCAATGATTCCCAAACCTCCGAGCTGCTTTGCCTGCACACCCTCTTCCAGGAGACCACACACTTGCCTCCACTAACCGTATCTGTGCCAGCCCAGGAAAAAGCGCGACATCCCTTGTCAACTTGCTCCAGAGCCCACTTAGGTGCCTCGGCCACCATCAAATGGTGCGTCGGGCGAACTGTCATGACCTGGTTTACCAGGATTAGTCGCCCTGGCCTGGTGACAAGGCCACATTGCCATCCTGGCATGATGTGGAGTGCAGCATCCACCACCGGCTGCCAGTCGTTCCTCTTGAGCTGCTTGATGCCCATTTGCAACCCAAGGTATCTGCATGGGAAAGAGTCGATCTTCCACGGCAGGGCATTCCTGACCAGCTCCACGTCACCCTCCTCTGATCTAATCAAAATTGCCGCCGACTTGGCATAATTTACTTTCAGACCCGAGGCGACTCCAAATATGCCAAGCAAGTTCTTTACCAGATACAAGTCCGATCTGGTGGGCTTGATGTAGAGGACCACGTCATCCGCATACAGGGAAAGTCTCTGCATAGGGCTACAGCTGACGATAGGGCTGAGAAGCCCATGCTCGTGTGCCTTGATAACTAGTGAAGTAAGGACATCCATGGCTATGATGAAGAGCAGGGGGGAGGCCGGGTCCCCCTGCCTAAGTCCCTTGGCATGCATGAACTTGGCACCGGCGCATCCATTTACCATAACTCGCGAGCTAGCAGAAGTAAGCAGGGTGCCAATCCATGAGATCCATCTCTCCGAGAATCCTCGCGCGTGCAACACCTCGAAAAGAAAAGGCCACGACAACGAGTCGAAAGCTTTAGAGATGTCCAGCTTGAGCATCACTCCTTTGGCCTTCCTTTGATGCAGGCGGCGGGCCATTTGCCGAACAAGTAAAAAGTTGTCGTGGATACTCCTTCCCTTAATGAACGCCGATTGGTTGACATGGACAAGCTCTCCCATGTGAGGGCCGAGTCTATTCGCCAGGAGCTTGGAGGCCATCTTTGGGAGACTGTGCACGAGGCATATGGGTCGATAGTCGTTTGTGGTGTGAGCCTCCGGGGTTTTTGGAATGAGGGTGATCAAGGCTTGGTTCAGCCTGCCGAACCCTCTCCCGTTACCAGCAAAAAACTTGTGAAGCACCGTGATTAGATCTGCCTTGACAATGTCCCATGCTTTTTGGAAAAACAGGCCGATGAAGCCGTCCGGCCCCGGCGCACGGTCCACCGGCATGCCCTTGACAACTGTCCAAATTTCCTCCTCGGTAAACATCTGATCCTGCTCCGATAAATCGATCCTAGTAACCCCAATCGCGTCTAGGTCCAGAGTGAACTCTCGCGCGACATCCTTCCCGAGGATCGCCTTGTAGGCCTCATGGAACGCCGCTTCCTCCCCACCTTGGTCCGTGACAATCTGTCCGTCCACCAGGAGGGACGGGATATAGTTCTTCATCCTCCTACCATTCGCCACCAAGTGGAACAGCTGGGTATTTGCATCTCCTTCTCTAAGCAACATGATGCGCGATCTTTGGCGAGCTATCGTTCTTTCCAATGAGGCCAGCCCCAACACAAGTTGCTTAAGAGATCTCCTGAGCCACCGCTCCTCCTCTGTAAGTGACCGAATCTCCTGGGCACGGTCAAACCTCAGTATCACCAAGTTGGCGATGGCAATTTGCATCTTAATGTTGCCGACTCTCTTCTGACCCCAAGTCGCGAGTGTTTTAGCTGTGTTTCTGAGGAGGGTGTCAAGTCTCCTGAAAGGGTCCGTGATAGCCTCATCGCAAGTCCAAGCCGTCTGCACCACCTCCATGAAGCCATCCATGTTCACCCAGAACTTCTCGAAGCGGAATCTCCTCTTTGGTCCCATGTGCTCATCCAGGGCCAGATGTAGGGGACAGTGGTCAGAGATTGCCGTAGACAGCGCCTGAAGCAAGCAATTGGGGTGGTCGATCTCCCAATCAATGGACACGAAGGCACGGTCAATCTTAGTCATCGTTGGATTTTGGCGCTCGTTACTCCACGTGTAGTTGCGCCCATGGAGGAAAAGCTCCTTGAGAGCGTTGTCGTCCACGAAACTTTTGAACCTCCTCATCATTCGCCTGTCAATCAAGGAGTTGTTTTTGTCACCCGCGTGTAGGATTAGGTTGAAATCTCCGATGACCATCCAAGGCCCTGGACACAGCAGCCTGCACTCCGTCAATTCGTTTAAAAACTCGATTTTCTCGCTATCCTCCTGAGGGCCGTAAACCACCGACAACCACCAAGGCGTACCTCTCACGGGGGAGACGTAGGCCGTGATGGAATGAGTATCATTGACGTGGTTCGTCAAATGTACCCTGGTGGAATCCCAAGCAACGAAAATCCCACCTCTAGTATCCGACGCCGGTAAATAGGTGTAGCCATCGTACTTAGGCCCCATGCATTGCATGATCATATACTGGTCCACGCCTTCAAGCTTAGTCTCTAGGATACAACAAATCGCCACATGTAAAGAGTCTATAAATTCACGTAGAGCCTTCCTCCTTGCTGGCCCATTTAAGCCACGCACGTTCCAGCAAACTAACTCCAGTCCTGCGTATGACATGGCCAGGGTAGCCTCCACGTCAACGGCCGAACTGCACCTATACCATGATCGGCGCCGTGCTCTCCAAGTCACCTCCTAGGTCGAGCGGTATCGCCTTCCCGAAGATCGCCGCGATCGCCCTCAACTGCGTCTATTGGAGGGGCGAGTCAAACACCGTACGGATCTGATCTAGCGCGTCCTCAGAGACCGCCAGATCCTCAATATCCAGACCCAGTGCCTTGAGTAAAACCGCTTCCGCAGCCGATACCTTGGACTTCATATGCCCTATTGAGCAGCCCGACCTGGTGGCGCGCCTCGGTGTGAACGGGTCCTGGCCGGCTCGGACCCCACGCAGACCTTCAAACTCCTTGAGCAGCGGTGGAGCAAGTTTCTTAAGCAGCCCAACACAAAAGGTTTTGACGTTTCCAAGGGCAATGATCTCCTTGTTTGAGAGAGGGGTGCTCAAAGCGCAGACATCCGTCCCTGCTTCCTGAGGTGCAGCGATCCCCAACGCCTCGTCGTGCATGAATGCGCCGTACGTGGTCATCTCAGCGCCAGGGCCCGCGGGTCCCATATCCTGCGTGGTCACGATGGCCAGCTGCTCCTCGACACATGGGTCGCCCAATCCCGAATCCGCCTCGGTCGCAACGCGGAGGGAATCCGCCGCAGGGCCCCCACCATCAGTCGCCAGTGGTGCTGTCGGCCCCCGATCCACCCGCTCCTGTGGCCCATCCGCCACAAAGCGCACGACAGATGTGTCAGTGCGGACCGTCTCCACCTGGCCCAGCGCGATGAGGGCCGAGTCGCGATTGGCCGTCACCTGGGCGCCAATGGCCTCCTCCGCAGCTGCGAGAGGGCTGATCTCCTCGGGATTCGCCGCCTTTCCAGGTCCCGTCTCGCTGTCAGTCACAGATGCCAACTGCCCTGGCTCAGCCAATAGCATGGCAGCCCCACCCTCCCGCACTTCCTTATCCATCTCCCTTGGCTTAAAAGAAAGCGGATGCGGGCCCGGCACGTGATCAGAAGGAAACTGGGTGTCAGTTGCCTCCGCCTCCTTCTCCGCAGTGGCCATGGTCAGCCCCACCTGTCGGTCCTTATCCGCGTCGCCAGTCTCCAGCCTCGCCGCCGGCGGCCGTGTCATATCCTGCTGGGCACCACCCTCCGCGGCGCGGTTATGCTCCTGAACCAGCACCGTTGGGGTGCCAGCGCATGCCTGCACAGCAGCAGTGACGCCCATCGCCATGGGAGGGATTCGCCAGCTAGATGGCCCAACGCGCCCCAGCAGCGCTTGCCGATACGTGCCTCCGTGGTGACCATAGGACGAGCCGCGGTGATCGCGCACGCCCCGCGTCCATAGCAGGACTCTCCACTCTCCTCGGCCGGAAAAATCGTGTGAGTCGTCCGGCAGCCCGCTCTGTCCACTCCCATCAGAGCTGGACGGCCGCAACCAGGTCCCTGGCCCCTCGTGCTCCCTGATCCGACCAATGTGAACCAGAGCCTTGTACTCCAACAGCTGCCGGGAAGTTGGCATCTGTGTCACCGGGCCCTCATCCACCTCCGGCTCCGGCACCCAAATCCGTTTGTCAGCCGGCACGTCCTCGGGATCCACACACCAAGCTCTCATCTTGAACAGAGACAGAGCCTCCCTGTTAGCCGTTTCCGGCGCGAGACTTTCCACCAGGCACGCCGTGCCCAAGATCTCCGTCGCCATGTCCCGAGTCCAGGCGTGGGAAGGGACTCCTTCGATCATGAGATCGACCTGCGTGCGCATCATCCTCGAAACTGCCTGGGCCTGCCTCAACCAAGGACGAACGAAAAGCTTGAACCTGCCATGGTCGACAGAACCCGCCGCCAGTATCTTGTTTCTCATCTCCGGCGAAGAACAGACCACAAGAAAATCCTCCGGGTGGTACTTGTGCACAGAAAAACAGTGCCGTGGGATGCTTAGTTCAACCGCGATGGCCTCCGCAGCATCCACGCACGACACCGGCGGCCGGGGACCGCCGACGTAAGCCACCACCGCGAGTTTGAGCCGGCGCTCGAGGTCATCGATCTCCGGGGTGCGGCGGACGATGCAGACGCCTCCTACAGCTGTAGGCGGTGCCTGGCTGAGCCCCACAGGTGCGGTGTCCGCCGGCGCTGGCGAGGGCCTCCCCACCGGAGAGGCCTGCCTAGCGACCGGCGACAGCCTGCTCGCAGGCTCTGCCGGCTGCCGCAGCTGAGAGGAGCGCGCCACTTTGGCCAAGGCATCCCGCCGGAGCTCTTCCTCCGAGCGAGGGCTGCGCGAGCGCTTGCAATCCGACGAAATGTGCCCCTCAAGTCCACAGTGGATACACAGAGGCTTAAAGGTGCAATCTTCCCTCCGGTGGCCCTCCCGGAAACACTTGAAGCACAGGCCATAGAGATCAGCTGGGACTAGGGCTGCAAACGAGTCGAGTTCGAGCGAGTTGGAGTTGGCTCAGCTCAACTCATATTAAAATTCGAGCGATCTCAAACTGAGTGAAACTCAAGATCGAGCTCTAGAACATGACTCGTGCTCAGCTTGTAATGATCTCGAGTCGATCTCGAGCTAGTTTCGAGCTAAATGAGATGGTAAAAATTAAAAATCTATGGTGATTATTCCAACTAAATAAGGACACAACACGACACAACTTTGTAGGGCAAGAGCTCATCTTGGTCTCTTGGGTGAACTAGCAATAGATGGTGGTCTTCGTGGACGAGAAATAAGAAAACAAAGGTGCATATGCTGGGAAATTTTTGTCCAAAACAACAGGAAATTTAAGACGTAGTCGACAATGTACCATAATTAAACCTAAATCTTCTCTCACTTAACTAACCTTCCACGTTTGCCGGTAAATAAAATGGAGACAAATCATGCACATCATATATGGTAGTAACAAATTATCTTATTTCCATTTAATATATGGCGGGATCATTTAACATAATGGTATCATGTCGAGCTATCGAGCTAAAATTGAGCGAGCCAATATTGGCTCAAGATCGTCACGTTTCTTGGTCGAGCTACATAAACTGTTCAAACTCAACTCGTTTCTTTTCGAGTCGATCTCGAGTCGAGCCAAAAAACGAGTCGATCTTGAGCGGCTCATGAGCCTCGAGCTTTTCTTGCAGCCCTAGCTGGGACCTCCCGCCTCACTGGGGACGACGACAGCGAGTGCGAACGGGGCCCGGATCTGCCCGCCTCCGCCTGCTTCTGCAGCGCCTTGCGCCTGCGCCACATGGCCTTGCGGGAGGGGCCGGGTCTGCGCCAGGGCACCGCCGGGCCCGTCGCCGGAGCAGGTGCGGCCTCGCGCGCGGCGACAGGTGCCCGGGCCGAAGAGCCAGCAGAGCCCGGCGACTCCGAGAGTCCCAACCCGGAGACGATGGGCTGCATCCTGGAAGTCGCCGAGGAGGGGCTTCCACCACCGGACGCCGTGGGGATCATCTTGCATGGGGGAGGGAGAGGAGCGGGCGCCGGGGCCGGGGCGGCCTCCGGCCGGGGTTGATAGTGGGGTGGACGCCGGGGCCGGGGTGGCCGTCGGCGGGGGAGGGGAGGGGAGGGGAGACTCGTGATATCTTTTGTCAAGAGGATGCCCCCTCTGGCCTCTTGTGTATTTTCTCCACTTGCTTGAAGGAAATTTGTTATGGAATACCCATGGTGCACACATTCTTCAAACTTTTAGAAACTCATTTAGCAAAAAAAGATATCTACGTGGATACCAAGAACAAGCCTTTCTTTGTGAATGAGACATGCACCATGAAAAAGTGATAAATAACTTTTTATCGTATTTTTCTCTATGTGGAGTTGTGAGGCCATGAGCATCCACCATATGAATTTTCTTCTTTTTAGAGGATTTCATACTAATTCTATATATAGCCAATGTGAATGCAATTCTATGAAATCAATGATTTAACACATAGAGATATATACAGCTGTCTAGTCTGACAGCCTCAGCTATCTCATCACTCTCTCTCTTTCTCATCTCATCTCTCTCCCCCTCTCTCTCGGAGTAGCAGTAATGAAAGGACTGGACAGTTATGTGTAGTTTTGTTTTATTTTGGGTGTACTGTCTCCGTCCGCCATTACCCTTCACTGTTATGTCCCAAGTGGCCAAGTTCCTCATTATAATTACGAAGAAAGTGAGTGTCGTAGGTCCATGTTACTAACGCAACTGGTGAGAGAGAGATGTTACTATGATGATGTTAGTGTCACCGGCGAGTAAATAAATATGTTGATGCTTATGCGCTTCTGCTTTCTGAAACATGGAGCAAAGCACAAGAATCATTTTCATAGATTGAGTAGTCAGCAATCTTGATTTGCAGATCGGCCAGTGTCCTAAGTCCTAACTCCTAACTAAGATTCACGGTCAGGATGTGATGAGCTTTGAAGCTAGGACATTACTCCTAGCAGGTTCAAGTCCATTTCAGCGTCAACCAATCCATCAATAGACACCATCAAGAAGTAGATGGGAGTGGGACACCTCACTCACTCACTCACAGCCCAACTGATCAGTGATCACCCTTCTCTCTGCCTCTTACACACCAAGGCCAAGCCTTCTCCCTCTATAAGAAATTAAGAACCGATCCATCCTCCCGCCACTCTCTCAACAAAACAGCAGATCGAGCGCCATCATCGCAGCAGACTCAATATGGACTGTGGTACTGATGAGCGCCAACACGGCCATGGGGGCGACGGCGACGCAGCAGAGTGGAAGAAGGTGGCGGAGCTCAGGGAGGTCGTCGAGGCACAGGACCCCTCTGCCAAGGTACCGCAACATATATATCAATCGTCTCCTGATTCCTCCTCAATTTGTCGAACGTACGACTACGTTCAATCACACCGCCGTGATCGACCAGTTCAATCACACACCACCCTGGATGCATAGTTAATTTATTTCCCGGAGAGGATGTACGGCTGGTTCATCAGTCTCTTGTTAGTCCATCTAGCACTTCTATCTCCTTTTTTACGGGAGAAACTTCCGATCTATACATCATCTATCTGTCAAGGCAGTACAAAAAAACACTACAAGTAAAGATTACATCCAGGTTCATAAACCATCTAGCGATCTTGATAGAAGCATCTCTGTGTCGATCATCCTCATATAATCTGCTTTCCAATCACGTATGTCCACCTGAATGATGATTCATTTGTTCATCTATCACTATCGTTCGCGTGCAGGAGGAGGATGACTTCGCGCTGCGGCGGTTCCTGCGTGCCCGGGACCAAAACATCAACAAGGCATCGGCGATGCTTCTCCGGTATCTTGCCTGGAAGCGTGTCACCAAGCCCCATGGCTTCATCTCCGACGACGAGGTGCGCGGCGAGATTGCAAAGGGAAGGGACCGCCTCCAAGGTTTTGACCGTCTTGGTCGCCCCATGTCGTATCTCTATGGTGGGCGCCACTTCCCTGTCCGGCGTGATCACGAAGATCTCAAGCGCTATGTGGTCTATGTTTTCGACAAAATCTGCACCAGGTATATGCTCCACATATATAGATCAGCCCGTTTTGCATGAATTTAGTGCGCTAACTAGCTACTCCCTCTTATATTTCTTTACGGAGGGAGTAGCTAACAGTTGATAGATCGAGTGGTTACTGATGGGTTTTTCTCAATCGTTATAGGCTGCCGGCAGGGCAGGAGAAGTTTGCGGCGGTGATAGACCTGAAGGGATGGGGGTATGCGAACTGCGACATCCGGGGATACCTGGCAGGGCTAGACATCATGCAGAGCTATTACCCAGAGCGGCTGGGCCGCGTGTTCCTGATCCACGTGCCCTACATATTCATGGCTGCGTGGAAGATTGTGTACCCCTTAATCGATGACAAGACTAAGAAGAAGTTTGTGTTCGTCGCTGATAGGGACCTTGACGCCACACTTCGAGACGCCATCGACGAGTCCCAGCTCCCTGAGGAGTACGGTGGCAAGCTCAAGCTTTAGGCCTACAATAGTTCACCATCGTCCAAATCCATATGATGATCAATCGATAGCGATGACCATCCGGCATATGCAAATAAGGTTGCGGCGTCCGGCGAGACAGCCCGAAAGAGGTGACAATCCTTGCAAGTGTGGGAGATCAGCTCACCGCTCAGCTACATGTTGTAATTTTTTTACGAAAAAATTGGTGACTCTCATATGTGCCCCGTTATATATGTTTTTTTCCTGTAAGACTGTTATATATGTTTCGAAAACCAAGCGCTGACATTTCTCGGTGAAACACATCAAAGACACAAATAAAATCATGTTTTATGTTTGACAGTTGCAAATTAATCACGATGGTGTTCTTAAAACCACCCTACCAACTTGAAGAAATTCACACGCGTGCTACCCTCTTTCCATCCTCCTCCCCCACCGACACCTAGATCCGGTATCCCAGGTCGGCCCACGACGCACAAATGGGTAGACTGTCTCGGGCTGCTGAAGAGGAGCAAAGGCAGCATGCTGAGGAGGAGAGAAGAGAGAAGGAACGAGCAGAAGCAAACGAAAGGTTCAAGCTGCTCGAGAAAAAACTAGAGGTAGAACATTCTCTAAATTTGGCCCCATTCATTATATAGCAACGAACTATTCTCACGTGGCTCTACTCTTATAGGCTCTTATGCAATTCAAGGCGGTGGAAATGATGCCCCTCCTCCTCCTCCTCCTCCAGTAGCTTAACCCGATGGAAATGATGCCCTTCCTCCGCCTCAAGATGTTGTATGAAAATGTGAACTTCTATGCGATGTACATGTGTTTTGCAAGTAGTGAACTTCCATAAGTTCACCCTATGTATGAATTTGTGAACTTGTGTGTGATGTGTACTAGTATGAAACATTGGCCTATGTGAACTAGTTTGAGTTATGCTTATGTGAACTACTTTAAATTATGCC
The DNA here is from genome assembly GCF_002162155.2 of Triticum dicoccoides. Classification (NCBI taxonomy): domain Eukaryota; kingdom Viridiplantae; phylum Streptophyta; class Magnoliopsida; order Poales; family Poaceae; genus Triticum; species Triticum dicoccoides. Next base: position 710,472,525 of record NC_041389.1, on the reverse strand, counting down.
TATGTGTGCGATGTGTTGCTCGATGAATTTCTAGGGAGCTAGGAGCTCCCACATTCATTTGTTATGATAACATTTTCTACATTGAAGATATAGACAGAAAACGCACTCTAGTTGTTTTCAGTTGTAGGGATTAGATAAGAAACAGTTTGACAACAGAAGCAATGGGACACATTTCCGAGAGCCACACTCGGAAACAGAGCCATTCACGAGCGCTGCTCTCAGAGGGGTCGCTTGAGCACTTTAACTACTGTTGCGCGTTCTTTTCCAAGGGCCCCTTTTGGAAAAGGGTCATCTGAGCACTTTAACTACTACAGTTGTGCCACTCTTTTCCAAGAGCTGTAACACTCGATAAAATTTCAACTGTCATATGGGACACTTGGGCCCATAGGTCATGTTTGAAGGTTTCCGTCAATGGTCGTATACCGAGCGGTAAGAAGGAACCTCTCGCTAAAGACAACGCATCATATTATTCTTTTTAAAAAATTAACAAATAATTTGAATGTTTTAGTTTTACCATAGTTTTAAATAGCGCACTAAGCATCTTAGCGGCGGACCTCTTCCAAATGCTATAGCGCGCTATAGCGGAGCTATAGCGCGCTATTTAAAATGTTTGTTCCTTTGTTTGGACCAAAGTTTCTTAGCGCAAGATCTTTTGTAAACGCTATAGCGTGCTATAGCGGAGCTATAGGCGGGCTATTTAAAACAGTGTGTTTTACTGATAATTGGGACCACTTGGACCACATGTCAGGTTTGAATGTTTCTGTGACATACTTTTGCTGACCGAACCATCGCGGCTCTTGGTATAGGTAACAGAAAGTGACGGCGCCGTTAGTTGCGAATGGGCATGCCACGTGGCTTCTCTTTGCCGTGTGGTGCTCACAGCGTCTATGCCTCTTGCCGTGCATTGTTTGTTCGCCGTGAGTTCGTGTCGGCAATGTTAGCTAGTTGCCGTGAAGCCATGGTTGCCGACTATGGCTCTCGGCATCTGTACGTTTGTCGAGTGCCCGTGCTTTGGCTCTCGGCGAAGAGACACACTCACATCACTGCTCATAGCATCTTCCTAAGCTCTCTCTCTCTCTCTCTCTCTCAAGTTATGTGTAGTTTTGTTTAGTACTGTCTCCATCCGCCATTAACCTTCACTGTTAAGTTCCCAAGTGGCCAAGTTCCTTATTAAGGCATCTCCAACAGCTGTAAGATAGGTGTTGGTAAATCTGCCACCTAGGACATAGTGATGATATGGCATGTAATAAATGTGGAAAGAGAGCAAAGTTGTATGTAGAATAACCAACAACCTTTGCACAAGCTCCAAGGTGAAATAGAGAGCAATCACATTTATTTTCTCAACATCTATTGGATAGCTTAGATACAACCCATTGGAGTAGTTGTATGATAGCTTGTTGGTTGATGACATGGACAATTTACCAACAAGACTAACATACAATCTATTGGAGATGCCCTTATCAATAACAAAGAAAGCGAGTGTTGTACGTTCATGTTACTAACGCAACTGCCGAGAGATGTTACTATGATGATGTTAGTGTCACGGGCGAGTAAATAAGTTGATGCGTACGCGCTTCTGCTTTCTGACACATGGAGCCAAAACGGAAGAATCTTTTTCATAGACTGAGCGGTAGCAATCTTGATTTACAGACCGGCCAGGGTCCTAAGTCCTAACTAAGTTTCGCGGTCGGGATGTGATGAGCTTTGAAGTTAGGAGATTACTCCTAGCAGGTTGAAGTCCATTTCAGCGTCAACCAATCCATCAATATACACCATCAAGAAGTAGATGGGAGTGGGACACCTCACTCACTCCCTCACAGCCCAACTGACCACCCCAAGGCCAAGCCTTCTCCAGCTATAAGAACCGATCCATCCTCTCGCCACTCTCTCACCAACACAATATAGATCAAGCGCCACCATCGGAGCAGGGATCAATATGGATTGCGGTACTGATGAGCGCCAATATGGCCATGGCGGCGACGGTGACGCGGCGGAGTGGAAGAAGGTGGCGGAGCTCAGGGAGGTCGTCGAGGCACAGGACCCCTCTGCAAAGGTATCGCATCATACAAGTATATCCCACCCGTAGGTCCTGCATTTTTGGCATCATAAAATATCCATCGTCTCTTGAGATTCCTCGTCAACTTTTTGCCTGACTAAGTAGACTACGTACGCCTCGCCGTGATCGACCAGTTCAATCACACCACACTGGATGCATGGTCAATTAATTTCCCCTTGAGTGAACTGCACGGGTCAACTAGGTTGCTGTGCTAGCTTAATTAGCTGTTAGTGTTTGAGAGGAGAGGACGTACGGGTGGTTCATCAGTCTCTTGTCAGTCCATATCCAACACTCCCATCTTGATAGATGCATCTCTGTCAATCGATCATCCTCATAGAACCTGCCTTCCAATCACGTATGCACACCTGGATGATGATCCAATTGTTCATCTATCGCTATCGTTCGTGTGCAGGAGGAGGATGACTTCGCGCTACGGCGGTTCCTGCGTGCCCGGGAGCACAACATCAAGAAGGCGTCGGCGATGCTTCTCCGGTACCTTGCCTGGAAGCGTGTCACCATGCCCCATGGCTTTATCTCGGATGACGAGGTGCGGGGCGAGATCGCAAAGGGAAGGGACCACCACCAGGGTTTTGACCGTCTTGGTCGCCCCATGTCGTATCTCTATGGTGGGCGCCACTTCCCCGTCCGGGGTGATCACGAAGATCTCAAGCGCTACGTGGCCTACGCTTTTGAGAAAAGCTGCACCAGGTATGGACCCAGATAGATCCATCAGTTTTGCATGCATTCACAGTCTGCTAACTAGCTAGCTAACAGTAGATTGATCGAGTGGTTAACTGATGGGTTTGTCTGAATCGTTATAGGCTGTCCGCAGGACAGGAGAAGTTTGCGGCAGTGATAGACCTGAAGGGATGGGGGTACGCGAACTGCGACATGCGGGGGTACCTGGCAGGGCTGGACATCATGCAGAGCTATTACCCGGAAAGGGTGGGCCGGGTGTTACTGATCCACGTGCCCTACATATTCATGGCTGCCTGGAAGATGGTGTACCCCTTTATTGATGACAAGACCAAGAAGAAGTTTGTGTTCGTCGCTGATAGGGACCTCGACGCCACGCTTAGAGACGCCATTGACGAGTCCCAGCTCCCCGAGGAGTACGGTGGCAAGCTCAAGTTCCAGGCCTACAACAATTTTTCACCATCATCCAAGTCCATCTAATGCTCAATCGATAGCAATCACCATCTGATATATGCAATTAAGGTTGCGGCGTCCAAGGAGCCAGCCCGAGAGAGGTGACAATCCTTGCAAGTGTGGGGATCGGCTCACCGCTCAGCTACTTGTTGTAATTTTTTTATGAAAAAATGGTGACTCATACATGCCCGGTTATATTTTTTTTCCCTGTAAGACCATTATATATGTTTCAAAAACCAAGTGCTAACATTTCTCGGTGAAACATATCAAGGACACAAATGAAATCATGTTTTATGTTTTAAGTTGCAAATTAATTACGATGGTGTTCTCGAAACCACCCTCCTAACTTGAGGAAAATCAGAAGCGTGCTACCCTCTTTCCATCCTCCTCCCCCACCGAGGCCAAGATCCGGCATCCCATGTCAGACCATGACCCGCAATGGGTAGACTGTCCAGTATCTTCTCCCTCCCAAATCCCCGACGGTTGGCGCCCTCCTGAAGTTAGGCACCTGCCCCCCACTAGTAGAAAATAGGGTTTTGGTTGAGGCCATGATAAGGGCATTAATTCAGGTTCGCTCACGAACTGAGACCAAAGGGTGCATCAGTCCCGGTTCGTGAGGCCAGGGCTCCGGCCGGGCCTCGGGGGCCATTGGTCCCGGTTCGACTGACACTTTTGCTCCCGGTTCCAGATATGAACCAAGACCAATGGGCCTCGCTCCTGGTGACGATGCCATAGACCTAGGGTAGGGTCATAGACCTGACCTATACGCCCTACCCAAGGTCACTACCCTAGAATCAAGGAAGTTCAAGATATAACAAGGAGTATCAACTGAAGCCATCGAGTGCGATCCACTCGACCAGTCAGCTCACTCGGATACCTCCAATTTCGCTCGACCTGGATGGAGTCATTCGACCATTCAGGGAACCACTTGGAGTACAGAAGACCTAGAGCCACTCAGGATGGCAACAGTCAGGCATTCACTCCATAGTCTTAAAGACCATTGATGACACACTTTATAGCTGGTGTGATCAGTAACGCTCTATCTTAATGTACATCGAACCCTGTAACGGGGGACGGCTGGGGTCCTGGCGCACTCTATATAAGCCACCCCCTCCTCTGGGACAAGGGTTCGCACCCCTTGTGACACACACATCCATATTCCAGTCGACCGCCTCAGGGCACCGAGATGTAGGGCTTTTACCTCCTCCGAGAGGGGCCTAAACTCGTAAACTCGTGTGTACAACCTCACCGTACCTTGACCTCGCCTCCTCATACATACCCCCCTATTCTTACTATCAGACTTAGTACCACGACAGTTGGCGCCCACCATGGGGCAAAGCATCTTAGCAACTTCCGGGGAGGTTGTGTTTTCTCTGATCTTCATCAACATGATTTCCGGCGGCGGTTTGATCATGGGCCGCGAGTTCCGACTCGGTGCGCTCACTTCGTCGCTGACGACTCCTCCTGGCTTCAGGAAGCTCCCCTCGACGTCGAGGCTCTCCCGATCCACGGATCTTCGCACTTCCATGCGAGTGCCTGCGGCGTCCTCCTATGACAACCGTCGACTCCGTATCGGTCGGCTTTCACGTTCCCTACTCACTCCGCTGGACAACGCCGCAAGCGATCCGATCGGTCGCGGCTCCAGCGATGGGTGAGGCATGCGATGGCTCGCCAGACAGCCGCCCCCCATGTCCCAGCAATCGAGCCCGGCGAATTTCACTGCGGTCCAGTTGACATGTCGACTGGGTCTGCGGATATTCTTTCCGTGAGTGGGAGTTGTGACCCCGCGGCAGAAGTCCTCATTGTCGATTCCTGTCGCAGCCCGCCTAGGTTTTGCCGCAGCGGCGGCAACGGTGGCGGTGATGGCGCGTCATTCGACCACGAGGAGTATGAGCCCCAACCTCTCAACTCGCAGTAGAGGGAGGAGCTGCAGCGCCGCAACGTGGAGGCCCTCCAGACCCCCATCATCGGGGAAACCGCCGAGGCTCGGGCCTTAGAGGCGGTGCGCCTGGCCATGTTGGCTGAGCGCACCCGTTTGGAGAATCTCCAACATTCTCTCGACGAACGTGCCCGTCGACTGATCTCTGAATCCAGTCGATGTCCATGATAATTGTTTCCTCCTGAACCTCAGGTATTCTATACACCAATCCAGAATCTTGCAGCAGCTACGCGTATAGCAGAATCTATTCAGCCATCCCGTTTAGAGGCTGGGAGGGGCTAGGAAAGATCTGAGCGCTGCTCCGAGCGGTAGGAGAGCTGAAGTCCGTTGTTTCCCAGTCACGGAACAGGATCCACAGCAAGTCAGTAAGGGCAGATACAGTCCAGTCGTCACACAGTCCCGGGTCACCTTTGTGGCGCAAAGAGCGTGATCGCCGTCGGGATCGGCACCTGGGAAGAGCTCATTGAGAGTTTGATCGTGAGTACACTCGTGAGCATCACTGTCGAGTGCCTTCACCCCTTCCAAGGGACGACGGGTCGTACGCACCCCGGCGGTACGATGACAGGCGCCCGTATGGTAATGACCGCAGAGTTCCAGTTGACCCAAGAGAGCATGGGTTTGATGCAAGGTCAGTCCTTCTACAGGGTTTGGTCGGTAGGAATAGAGCATACAAAGAGGGGCTGGATAGAGACAGGTCCAGTGGAAGCAGGGTTCACGTTTCTGGCCCTGAGTGTTTTGGAAGAGCCATCCGAGCCGCTGAGATCCCTCACAACTTCAGACTGGCGACAGACGTCAGCAAGTTTACAGGAGAGTCGAAGCCCGACACTTGGTTGGAGGATTACCGAGTGGCTGTGCATATTGGTGGCGGCAGTGATGAGGTGGCCATGAAGCACCTCCCTTTGATGCTCGAAGGTTCTGCCAGAGCTTGGCTGAATCAGTTTGCCCTTGGAAGCATTCTCACTTGGGATGAGTTGGCCCGAGTGTTTACCAGAACATTTGAGGGCACCTGCAAGGGACCTGTTGGTTTGCCGGAATTACAACATTGCATGCAGAAACCGAATGAGACCTTGAGAGATTATATCCAGAGGTGGATCACTCTGCACCACATAGTGGAGAAATGTATCTGATCACCAAGCAGTTGTTGGGGAACGTAGCAGAAATTCAAAATTTTCTACGCATCACCAAGATCAATCTATGGAGAGACTAGCAACGAGAGAGAGGGGAGTGCATCTTCATACCCTTGAAGATCGCAATGCGGACGCGTTACAAGAACGCGGTCAGTGGAGTCGTTCACGAAGTGATTCAGATCGCGGCAGAATCCGATCTAAGCACCGAACAACGGTGCCTCCGCGTTCAACACATGTACAGCCCGGGGACGTCTCCTCCTTCTTGATCCAGCAAGGGGAGAGGAGAAGTTGAGGGAGAACTCCGACAGCACGACGGCATAGTGGTGATGGAGCTCGTGGTTCTCCGGGCTTCGCCAAGCACTACGGAAGAGGAGGAGGTGTTGGAAGAGGGAGGGGCTGCGCCAGGGGAAGGGTGCGGCTGCCCTCTCTCTCCCTCACTATATATAGGGGGAAGGGAGGAGGGGGAGGCTCCCTAGGGTTCCCTAGGGGAGGGGCGGCGTCCACATGGGAAACCCTAGATGGGTTTGGGCGCCCCCACCCCCTAGGAAACTTGCCTCCCAAGCCGGGAGGGGCGGCTGCCCTAGGGGTGGTGCCCCCACCTCTCCTGGTTACGTGAGATGGGGTGGGAGGGGCGCTCAGCCCCTTAGTGGGCTGATGTGCCCTCTCCCCTTGGCCCATAAGGCCCCCCAACGCTTGCCGGGGCCTCCGAAACCCCTTTCGCACACGCTGGTCATCACCTGGTACCCCCGGAACAATTCCGGACTCCAATACCCTTCGTCCAATATACCGATCTTCACCTCCGGACCATTCCGGAGCTCCTCGTCATGTCCGGGATCTCATCTGGGACTCCGAACAACCTTCGGTAACCACATACTATTTCCCATAACAACTCTAGCGTCACCGAACCTTAAGTGTGTAGACCCTACGGGTTCGGGAACCATGCAGACATGACCGAGACGTTCTCCGGTCAATAACCAACAGCCTGGATACCCATGTTGGCTCCCACATGTTCCAAAATGATCTCATCGGATGAACCACGATGTCAAGGATTCAAGCAATCCCGTATGCAATTCCCTTTGTCAATCGGTATGTTACTGGCCCGAGATTCGATCGTCGGTATCCCAATACCTCATTCAATCTCGTTACCGGCAAGTCACTTTACTCGTTCCATAATGCATGATCCCGTGACTAACTACTTAGTCACATTGAGCTCATTATGATGATGCATTACCGAGTGGGCCCAGAGATACCTCTCCGTCATACGGAGTGACAAATCCCAGTCTCGATTCGTGCCAACCCAACAGACACTTTTGGAGATACCCGTAGTGCACCTTTATAGCCACCCAGTTACGTTGTGACGTTTGGCACACCCAAAGCATTCCTACGGTATCCGGGAGTTGCACAATCTCATGGTCTAAGGAAATTATACTTGACATTAGAAAAGCTTTAGCAAACGAACTACACGATCTTGTGCTATGCTTAGGATTGGGTCTTGTCCATCACATCATTCTCCTAATGATGTGATCCTATTATCAATGACATCTAATGTCCATGGTCAGGAAACCATAACTATCTATTAATCAACAAGCTAGTCAACTAGAGTCTCACTAGGGACATGTTGTGGTCTATGTATTCACACATGTATTACGGTTTCCAGTTAATACAATTATAGCATGAACGATAGACAATTATCATGAATAAGGAAATACAATAATAACCATTTTATTATTGCCTCTAGGGCATATTTCCAATAGTCTCCCACTTGAACTAGAGTCAATAATCTAGTTCACATCAGTATGTGATTGTAATGAATTCAACACCCATGGGGTTTGATCATATCTTGCTTGTGAGAGAGGTTATTAGTCAACGGGTCGGAACCTTTCAGATCCATGTGTGTTTTACAAATCTCTATGTCATCTTGTAGATGCAGCTACCACGCGCTATTTGGAACTATTCCAAATAACTGTTCTACTATATGAATCCGGTTTACTACTCATAGTCATCCAGATTAGTAACAAAGTATGCATCGACGTAACCCTTTACGTCGAACTCTTTTACCACCTCCATAATCGAGAAAATTCCTTAGTCCACTAGTTACTAAGGATAACTTTGACCGCTGTCCTATGATCCATTCCTGGATCACTCCTGTACCCCTTGACTGACTCATGGCAAGGCACACTTCAGGTGCGGTACACAGCATAGCATACCGTAGAGCCTGCGTCTGAAGCATAGGGGACGACCTTCGTCCTTTCTCTCTCTTCTGTCGTGGTCATGTCTTGAGTCTTACTCAATATTCACACCTTATAACACAGCCAAGAACTCCTTCTTTGCCGATCTATTTTGAACTCCTTCAAAATCTTGTCACGGTATGTGCTTGTTTGAAAGTACTATTAAGCGTTGTTGATCTATCCTTATAGATCTTGATGCTCAATGTTCAAGCAGCTTAATCCAGGGTTTCCCTTGAAAACCACTTTTCAAATAACCCTTTATGCTTTCCAGAAATTCTACATCATTTCCGATCAACAATATGTCAACAACATATACTCACCAGAAATGCTATAGTGCTCCCACTCACCCATTTGGAAATACAAGTTTCTCATAAACATTGTATAAACCCAAAATCTTTGATCATCTCATCAAAGCGTATATTCCAACTCCGAGATGCTTACTCCAGTCCTTAGAAGGATTGCTTGAGCTTTGCGCACTTGTTAGCATCTTTCAGGATTGAAAAAACCTTCTGGTTGTATCACATACAACCTTTCCTCAAGAATATCGTCGAGGAAACAATATTTTGACATCCTATCTGCAAGATTTCATAAATCATGCAGTAATTGCTAATATAATTCCAACAGTCTCTTAGCATCGCTACGAGTGAGAAAGTCTCATCGTAGTCAACTCCTTGAACTTGTCGGAAAACATCTTAATGACAAGTCGAGCTTTCTTATTGGTGATACTTACCATCATTGTCCGTCTTCCTTTTAAAATCCATCTGTACCCAACAGCCTTACGACCATCAAGTAGTTCTTCCAAAGTCTACACTTTGTTTTCATACATGGATGCTCTCTCGGATTTTATGGCCTCGAGCCATTTGTCAGAATCCGGGCCCACCATCGCTTGTCCATAGCTCGTAGGTTCATTGTTGTCTAGCAACATGACCTCCAAGACAGGATTACGTACCATTCTGAAGTAGTACGCATCCTTGTCGACCTACGAGGTTTGGTAGTGACTTGATCCGAAGCTTCATGATCACTATCATAAGCTTCCACTTCAATTGGTGTAGGTGCCACAGGAACAACTTCATGTGCCCTGCTACACTCTAGTTGAAGTGATGGTTCAATAACCTCATCAAGTCTCCACCATCCTCCCACTCAATTCTTTCGAGAGAAACTTTTCCTCGAGAAAGGACCCATTTCTAGAAACAATCGCTTTTGCTTCTGGATCTGAAATAGGAGGTATACCCAACTATTTTGGGTGTCCTATGAAGATGTATTTATCCGCTTTGGGTTCGAGCTTATCAGGATGAAACTTTTTCACATAAGCGTCGCAGCCCCAAACTTTTAAGAAACGACAACTTAGGTTTCTCTAAACCATAGTTCAAACGGAATTAGTGGTGCCCTATTTAAAGTGAATGCGGTTGTCTCTAATGCCTAACCCATGAAAAATAGTGGTAATTCAATAATAGACATCATGGTATGCCCCATATCCAATAGGGTGCATCTATGATTATCGGACACACCATCACACTATGGTGTTCCAGGCGGTGTTAGTTGTGAAACAATTTCCACAATGTCTTAATTGTGTACCAAAATCGCAACTTAGATATTCATCTCTATGATCATATCATAGAAATTTTATCCTCTTGTCACGAAGATCTTCAACTTCACTCTGAAATTACTTGAACCTTTCAATAATTCAGACTTGTGTTTCATCAAGTAAATATACTCAACATCTACTCAAATCATCTGTGAAGTAAGAACATAACGATATCCACTGCGTGCCTCAGCACTCATTGGACTGCACACATCAAAATGTATTACTTCCAACAAGTTGCTTTCTTGTTCAATCTTAATGAAAACGAGGCTTCTCAGTCATCTTGGCCATGTGGTATGATTTGCATGTCTCAAGTGATTTAGAATCAAGTGAGTCCAAACGATCCATCTGCATGGAGTTTCTTCATGCGCACATACCAATAGACATGGTTCGCATGTCTCAAACTTTTCAAAAACGAGTGAGTCCAAAGATCCATCAACATGGAGCTTCTTCATGCGTTTTATACCAATATGACTCAAATGGCAGTGCCACAAGCAGGTGGTACCATCATTACTATCTTTATATCTTTTGGCATGAACATGTGTATCACTATGATCAAGATTCAATAAACCATTCATTTTAGGTGCAAGACCATTAAAGGTATTATTCAAATAAACAGAGTAACCATTATTCTCCGTAAATGAATAACTGTATTGCTATAGACATAATCCAATCATTTCTATGCTCAACGCAAACACTAAATAACAATTATTTAGGTTTAACACCGATCCCGATGGTAGAGGGAGCATGCGATGTTTGATCACATCAACCTTGGAAATACTTCCAATACATATCGTCACCTCCCCTTTAGCTAGTCTCCGTTTATTCCATAGCCTTCTATTTCGAGTTACTAACACTTAGCAACTGAACCGGTATCTATTACCATGGTGCTACTAGGAGTACTAGTAAAGTACACATCAATATAATGTATATCCAATATACTCCTGTCGACCTTGCGAGCCTTCTCATCTACCAAGTATCTAGGGTAGTTCTCCTTCAGTGACTGTTCCCCTCATTACGGAAGCACTTAGTCTCGGGTTTGGGTTCGACCTTGGGTTTCTTCACTAGAGCAGCAACTGATTTGCCATTTCATGAAGTATCCCTTCTTGCCCTTGCCCTTCTTGAAACTAGTGGTTTCACCAACCATCGACAATTGATGCTCCTTCTTGATTTCTACTTTCGCGTTGTCAAACATCGCGAATTGCTCAAGGATCATCATGTCTATCCCTGATATGTTATAGTTCATCACGAACCGCTAATAGCTTGGTGGCAGTGACTATGGAGAACCATCACTATCTCATCTGGAAGATTAACTCCCACTCAATTCAAGTGATTGTAGTACTCAGACAATCTGAGCACATGCTCAACAATTGAGCTTTTCTCCCTTAGCTTGCAGGCTAAGAAACTCGTCAGAGGTCTCATACCTCTTGACGTGGGCACGAGCCTGAAATCCCAATTTCAGCCCTTGAAACATCTCATATGTTCTGCGACGTTTCAAAAACCGTCTTCGGCGCCTCAATTCTAAACAGTTTACCATTACTGAACTATCATGTAGTCATCAAAACATGTATGTCAGATGTTCGCAACATCCACAGACGATGTTCGAGGTTCAGCACACCGAGCGGTGCATTAAGGACATAAGCCTTCTGCGCAGCAATGAGGACAATCCTCGGTTTACGGACCCAGTCCGCATAATTGCTACTATCAACTTTCAACTATATTTTCTCTAGGAACAATCTAAAACAGTAGAACTAAAACCCAAGCTACGACTTAATTTGCAAAGACCTTTTGATTATGTTTAGGATAATTAAGTTCATCTAATGAACTCCCACTCAGATAGACATCCCTCTAGTCATCTTAAGTGATACATGATCCGAGTCAACTAGGCCGTGTCCGATCATCACGTGAGATGGACTAGTCATCATCGGTGAACATCTTCATGTTGATCGTATCTACTATATGACTCATGCTCGACCTTTCGGTCTCTTGTGTTCCGAGGCCATGTCTGTACATGCTAGGCTCGTCAAGTCAACCTAAGTGTTTCGTGTGTGTAAATGTGGCTTACACCCGTTGTATGTGAACGTTAGAATCTATCACACCCGATCATCACGTGGTGCTTTGAAGCAATGATCTTTCGCAATGGTGCACAGTTAGGGGGAACACTTTCTTGAAATTATTATGAGGGGTCATCTGATTTACTACCGTCGTTCTAAGCAAATAAGATGCATAAACATGATAAACATCACATGCAATCAAATAGTGACATGATATGGCCAATATCATTTTGCTACTTTTGATCTCCATCTTCGGGGCTCCATGATCATCATCGTCACCGGCATGACACCATGATCTCCATCATTGTGATCTCCATCATCGTGTCTCCATGAAGTTGTCTCGCCAACTTATTACTTCTACTACTATGGCTAACGGTTTAGCAATGAAGTAAAGTAATTACATGGCGTTATTCAGTGACACGCAAGTCATACAATAAATAAAGACAACTCCTATGGCTCCTACCGGTTGTCATACTCATCGACACGCAAGTCGTGATTCCTATTACAAGAATATGATCAATCTCATACATCACATATATTTCATTCATCACATCCTTCTTGGCCATATCACATCACACGGCATATGCTGCAAAAACAAGTTAGACGTCCTCTAATTGTTGTTGCAAGTTTTTACGTGGCTGCTATAGGTTTCTAGCAAGAACATTTCCTACCTACGCCAAAACCACAACGTGATATGCCAATTGCTATTTACCCTTCATAAGGACCCTTTTCATCGAATCCGATCCGACTAAAGAGGGAGAGACTGGCACCCGCTAGCCACCTTATGCAACAAGTGCATGTCAGTCGGTGGAACCTGTCTCACGTAAGTGTACGTGTAAGGTCGGTCTGGGCCGCTTCATCCCACAATACCGTCGAAACAAGATAGGACTAGTAACGGTAAGCATATTGAACAAAATCAACGCCCACAACAACTTGTGTTCTACTCGTGCATAGAATCTACGCAATAGACCTAGCTCATGATGCCACTGTTGGGGAACGTAGCAGAAATTCAAAATTTTCTATGCATCACCAAGATCAATCTATGGAGAGACTAGCAACGAGAGAGAGGGGAGTGCATCTTCATACCCTTGAAAATCGCGATGAGGAAGCGTTACAAGAACGCGGTCGGTGGAGTCGTTCACGAAGCGATTCAGATCGCGGCCGAATCCGATCTAAGCACCGAACAACGGTGCCTCCGTGTTCAACACACGTATATCCCGGGGACGTCTCCTCCTTCTTGATCCAGCAAGGGGAGAGGAGAAGTTGAGGGAGAACTCCGATAGCACGACGACATAGTGGTGATGGAGCTCGTGGTTCTCCGGCAGGGCTTCGCCAAGCAATACGGAGGAGGAGTAGGTGTTGGAGGAGGGAGGGGCTGCGCCAGGGGAAGGGTGCGGCTGCCCTCTCTCTCCCTCACTATATATAGGGGGAAGGGAGGAGGGGGAGGCGCCCTAGGGTTCCCTAGGGGAGGGGCGGCGGCCACAGGGGAAACCCTAGATGGGTTTGGGCGCCCCCACCCCCTAGGAAACTTGCCCCCCAAGCCGGGAGGGGCGGCTGCCCTAGGGGTGGCGCCCCCACCTCTCCTGGTTACGTGA
>NC_041389.1:710452129-710458142 GCF_002162155.2 Triticum dicoccoides | reverse complement strand
CAGAACAATTCCGGACTCCAATACCCTTCGTCCAATATACCGATCTTCACCTCTGGACCATTTCGGAGCTCCTCGTCATGTCTGGGATCTCATCCGGGACTCCGAACAACCTTCGGTAACCACATACTATTTCCCATAACAACTCTAGCGTCACCGAACCTTAAGTGTGTAGACCCTACGGGTTCGGGAACCATGCAGACATGACCGAGACGTTCTCTGGTCAATAACCAACATCGGGATCTGGATACCCATGTTGGCTCCTACATGTTCCACAATGATCTCATCGGATGAACCACGAGGTCAAGGATTCAAGCAATCCCGTATGCAATTCCCTTTGTCAATCGGTATGTTACTTGCCCGAGATTCGATCGTGGTATCCCAATACCTCGTTCAATCTCGTTACCGGAAAGTCACTTTACTCGTTCCAGAATGCATGATCCCGTGACTAACTACTTAGTCACATTGAGCTCATTATGATGATGCATTACCGAGTGCGCCAAGAGATACCTCTCCGTCATACGGAGTGACAAATCCCAGTCTCGATTCGTGCCAACCCAATAGACAATTTCGGAGATTCCTGTAGTGCACCTTTTTAGCCACCCAGTTACGTTGTGACGTTTGGCACACCCAAAGCATTCCTACGGTAGCCGGGAGTTACACAATCTCATGGTCTAAGGAAATGATACTTGACATTAGAAAAGCTTTAGCAAACGAACTACACGATCTTGTGCTATGCTTAGGATTGGGTCTTGTCCATCACATCATTCTCCTAATGATGTGATCCCGTTATCAATGACATCTAATGTCCATGGTCAGGAAACCATAACCATCTATTGATTAACGAGCTAGTCAACTAGAGGCTCACTAGGGACATGTTGTGCTCTATGTATTCACACATGTTTCCAGTTAATACAATTATAGCATGAACAATAGACAATCATCATGAACAAGGAAATACAATAATAACCATTTTATTATTGCCTCTAGGGTATATTTTCAACAGCAGTATGTGCCTTCAAAGAAGGCATTCGCTACAGAGAGCTCAATCTGAAGTTCGGTCGGACCGGAGACATGTCTCTGGCTTGGATGATGGAGATTGCCACAAAATATGCTAACGGCGAAGAAGAATACCGACTCCGGAGCGGCAAGCACGAGTCAGTCGCCCTATGCACCGGAGGTGGGAATTCCAGTCGGAAGCAGAAGCGCAAGGCTGAGGCAGCAGGCCCTCCTGAGGCAGCAATGTTGAACCAGGGAAAGTTCAAAGGGAAGCCTAAGGGGCCCTGGAACCCTAAGAAAGTGAATTATCAAGATGGGAATGATGCACTTGATTTGCCGTGTCATATACACACCAAAAAGGATGCAGAGGGGAATCTGATTATCCCTAAGCATACCACTCGACAGTTTGGACTCCTGATCCAGAGTTTCCGTGAGAAAGGTCAACCTAGTGAGAAGGAAAAAGAGTCAGATAAGGAAGAAGACAAGGCCGAGGATGATGGTTATCCCAATGTCAATGCCACTTTGATGATTTTTGTTGACGTCGAGAGAAAACGTCGACTGAAAGTGATCAACAGGGAAGTAAACATGGTTGCCCAGCAACGAAGACATACTTGAAGTGGTCAAAAAAACCATAATATTTGACCAATTCGACCACCCAGCACACATTGCCACCCCTGGCCGGCAAGCGTTGGTGGTAAACCCAGCCATTGGGGGCACTCGACTGACCAAGGTTTGGAAGGACGGTGGCAGTGGTCTGAATATCCTGTACGCTGAGGCCCTCAAAGGGATGGGCATCCCGATGTCCAAGCTTAGTGAAAGCAACATGCGATTCCACGGAGTCAACCCAGGAAAGAAAGCCTATTCACTCAGCCAGATCACTCTTGACGTGGTTTTCGGCGATGAGAAGAATTATCGCAAGGAGAAGTTGACCTTTGATGCAGTGGATTTCAAAAGTGTGTACCATGCCATTTTGGGTCGGCTTGCATATGCTCGTTTCATGGCTCAACCATGTTATGTATATCTCAAGCTGAAAATGCCCGGCCTCAAAGGCGTGATCACAGTCACTGGGAGTCGACAAAGGGCAGAAGATTGCTTCCAGAAAGGTTGTAAGATTGCCGATGAATAGATGGCAGCAGTGGAGTTTCAAGAGTACCAGAAGAATGCAGATCTGAGTGATTTGTTGCGTGCCAAAAAGCCCGCCTCAGAGTCCGCATTTTAGTCGACAGGTGAAACAAAGCCGATTCACATTCACCCGACCGATCCAAACGCTGCTCCGACCCATATTTCAACAACACTTGACAGCAAATAGGAAGAAGCGCTCATCCAGTTCTTCCGTGAGAACTGGGACATCTTCGCATGGAAACCATCAGACATGCCAGGTGTACCAAGGGGACTGGCTGAGCACCGTTTGCGAGTCGACCCAAAAGAAACACCTGTTAAAGAGCATCTCCGTCGGTCCACGACGGAGAAGAGGAAGGCGATTAGCGAAGAAGTGGCTCGGCTCCTGGCAGCAGAGTTCATCCGCGAGATATACCACTCTGAGTGGCTCGCCAACGTCGCCATGGTCCCCAAGAAAGATACGTCACTTAATATGTGTATTTATTTCAAGCATATCAATCAGGCCTGCCTAAAAGATCATTTCCCTCTGCCCTGCATCAACCAAATAGTCGACTCAACCGCGGGATGTGAGTGCTTGTCCTTTTTGGATGCGTATTCCGGGTACCATCAGATCCGTCTGTATGGACACGATGAGATAAAAATAGCTTTCATCACCCCATTCGGATGCTTTTGCTATGTCACCATGCCCTTTGGCCTCAAGAATGCTGGTGCCACTTTCATGTGCATGATTCACAAGTGCATGCTCACTCAAATTAGTCAGAATGTGGAAGCATACATGGATGACATAGTGGTCAAGTCACGCAAAGGTTCTGACCTACTGACTGACCTCGCTGAAACCTTTGCCAACTTAAGAAGATATGATATCAAGCTGAATCCATCAAAGTGCACATTCGGAGTCCCAGGCGGAAAGTTACTCGGTTTCCTTGTTTCAGAACAGGGGATCAATGCAAATCCAGAGAATATTCGCACAATCCTCTGAATGAAACGCCCTGTGCATGTGCACGATGTTCAGAAGTTTACTAGTTGTTTGGCTGCATTGAGTCGATTCATCTCACCCCTCAGTGAAAAGGCACTGCCTCTGTACCAACTGATGAAGAAGTCTGACATGTTTGAGTGGAATGGTGAAGCTGAAGCAGCGTTTGAAGAGCTCAAAGCTCTGCTTTCCACCCAGCCGGTGCTTGCTGCTCCAGTCAGCAAGAAGCCTTTACTTCTCTACATCGCAGCAACTAGACAGGTTGTCAGCACAGTGCTCACAATCGAGCAGGAAGAAGAAGGCAAGGCCTTCAAAGTTCAACGCCCAGTATATTATATTTCTAAAGTCTTAACTCCATCCAATCATAGATACCCACACTATCAGAACCTTGTTTATGGAATTTATCTAACCATGAAGAAAGTAGCACACTACTTCTCAGACCACTCGGTTTCAATAGTCAGTGATGCTCCACTATCAGAAATCCTAAACAATAGAGAAGCAAATGGGCGAGTGGCAAAATGGGCGATTGGACTCCTTCCGTTAGATATCAAGTTTGAGGCAAAGAAGGCCGTCAAGTCCCAGGCAATAGTAGATTTCCTTGCAGAGTGGACTGAACATGAGCAACTGACTCAGGTTCACTCGGAGCATTGGACTATGTTCTTTGATGCTCTAAGATGTTGAATGGATCTGGCGCAGTAGTGGTTCTGGTATCCCCAAGAGGTGACAAGCTCAACTATGTCCTCCAGATTCACTTTGATTCTTCAAACAATGAAGCTGAATATTAGGCACTTCTGCATGGGTTACGTATGGCCATTTCACTCGGCGTCCGACGCCTGATGGTATACGGCGACTCAGACTTAGTGGTCAATCAGGTGATGAAGGAATGGGATGTCAGGAATCCAGCAATGATCGGTTATTGCAATGCAGTAAGGAAGCTGGAAAAGAAGTTCGAGGGGTTAGAGCTCCACCACATACCCCGAATCAAGATTCAAGCGGCTGATGAGCTGGCGAAGATAGGTCCCACTCAGAAGCCTATCCCCAGTAATGTGTTTTTGGAGCATCTCACACCCTGTCAGTACAGGAAGATCCCTTCAAGGAAGAACCCCCACAGCCGATAAGTTCAGCAAACCCGACTGAAGTCGAAGTCCCAGCTGTGGTCGACTTGATCATGGAAGTCTTAGTGATCACGCCCGACTGGACAGTGTCATATATCGCATATATACTTAGGAATGAGCTCCCAGAGGACGAAGATGAGGCTCATCAGATCATCCGACGATCAACATCTTTCACTGTGTTAAAAGGGCAGCTCTACAGAGAAAGTGTCACAGGAGCGGCTCAAGGCTACATCACCCTAGAAGAAGGCCAAATGATCTTAAACGAGATCCACTCGGGGACCTGTGGTCACCATGCGTCCTCTCGGACCATCGTGGCCAAAGCATACCGAGCGGGATTTTATTGGCCCCGTGCAAATGAGATGGTGAAAGATATACTCGACAAGTGTGCAGGATGTCAGTTCTACTCCAACATGTCCCACAAGCCCGCATCTGCCTTGAAGACTATTCCACTCATCTGGCCATTTGCAGTCTGGGGGTTAGATATGGTCGGGCCCTTCAGGACTGGTAGAAGTGGTTTCACTCATTTGCTCGTAGCAGTCGACAAGTTCACCAAATGGATCGAAGCCAAGCCTATCAAAAACCTTGACTCAAGCACTGCCGTCAGTTTCGTCAGAGAATTGATATTCAGATATGGAGTCCCTCATAGTATTATCACGGATAATGGCTCCAATTTTGATTTTGATGAGTTCAAGGCGTTCTGTGCTTCCCAAGGCACTCGGGTCGACTATGCATCCATTGCACACTCGCAATCGAATGGGCAAGCAGAAAGGGTGAATGGTTTGATCCTTCAAGGGCTGAAACCCCGACTGATGCGCGACCTCAAGCACGCTGCTGGAGCCTGGGTGACTGAGTTACCATCCGTTCTATGGGGGCTGAGAACGATGCTAAACCGGTCGACTGACCGAACCCCTTTCTTCCTGGTGTACGGCGCCAAGCCTGTGCTTCCGAGTGACTTACTACACAACACCCCCCGAGTAGAACTCTTCTCAGAAGTTGAAGCAGAACAAGCATGCCAAGACGTAGTGGATCGCCTCGAAGAGAAACGTGAGATGGCTCTGATTCAGTCGACCATCTATCAGCAAGATTTGCGTCGATTCCATGCCCGCAACGTCAAAGGTCAAGCATTCCAAGAAGGAGACCTTGTGCTCCGAGTGGATCAGAAACGGCCTCACAAGCTCGCCCCAGCCTGGGAAGGTCCGTTCATCATCACCAAGGTGCTTCACAATGGAGCGTACGACATCTACAATGTAGCCAAGAAGGTGGACGAGCCACGCGCATGGAAGAGCTGCTCCGCCATTTTTACACATAAATCACTCAGATAGACGAGTTGTAATATAAGTACTTCAGTTTGCTTATCAAGGACAATAATTTTGCAGTATCTTAATGATCGTTGTTCCCATAAACACATGTGTCTAAATCCCCCAGTGGGTGGCTTAGCCGCGAATCTTCGCTTAAGTTAAAAAACACTCCAAGTGGAGAGCGATCCTCCCACTCTGGGGCTTAGCCGCGACCCCGTACTCACCTAAGTTAAAAAACCCTCCGAGTGGAGGGCGATCCTCCCACTCGGGGGCTTAGCCGCGAATCCGATTCGCCTAAGTTATAAAACACTCCGAGTGGAGAGCGATCCTCCCACTCAGGGGTTTAGCCGCGACCCCATACTCGCCTAAGTTAAAAAACACTCTGAGGGGAGAGCGATCCTCCCACTCGGGGGCTTAGCCGCGAATCCGATTCGCCTAAGTTAAAAAACACTCCGAGTGGAGAGTGATCCTCCCACTCGGGGGCTTAGCCGCGACCCCATACTTGCCTAAGT
>NC_041389.1:710438343-710451783 GCF_002162155.2 Triticum dicoccoides | reverse complement strand
CCTAAGTTAGAAAACACTCCGAGTGGAGAGCGATCCTCCCACTCAGGGGCTTAGCTGCGACCCCGTACTCGCCTAAGTTAAAAAACATTCCGAGTGGATAGCGATCCTCCCACTCTGGGGCTTAGCTGCGACCCCGTACTCGCCTAAGGTAAAAAACACTCCGAGTGGAGAGAGATCCTCCCACTCGAGGGCTTAGCTGTGACCCCGTACTCACCTAAGTCACAAAGATCCTCTGAGCTGCGTCACAAGTACAACGTACACTCCATCCCGATCCGCAAGGACGATGAGGTGTCGATTGAACATATCCTCTGAGCTGCGTCACAAGTACAACTTACGGTCCATCCCGATCCGCAAGGACAACGAGGTGTCGATTGAACACATCCTCTGAGATGCATCACAAGTACAACGTACGCTCCATCCCGGTCCGCAAGGACGACGAGGTGTCGATTGAACACGTCCTCTGAGCTGCATCACAAGTACAACATACGCTCCATCCCGATCCGCAAGGATGACGAGGTGTCGTTCAACCACATCATCAGAGCCACTCGACGAGGATTGGAAAGGTAAAGTCCCACTCAGGACCAAAAACATCCAAAAGCGACAAAGACAAAACCGTTGTATTCGAAGAAAATCAAGTTCAGATAAATCCCGCAAAAGTACAGAACCACAACGGGAAGAAGTACTCAGGCATCAGGCCTGAAAGAGTTTAACGGTTACAGAACAAATCAGCATTTCGAGGAAAATAAAAGGTGGGGCATAATGTTTGTTCACTCAGCGGGAGGAGGACTTGCTGGCTCGACAAAGCTGTCTGTGATGCGGGTGGCGGCGTCGATGAAGGTGTCCATGAAGGATTGAAAGTTGAGCTTCTTAGTGTTGGAAACCTTGAGAGCCGCCAGCTTGTCTTCTCTAACATCCTTGCAATGAAGTCGGACCAACGACAGAGCCACGTCAGCGCCGCAGCGAGCAGACAACTTATTCTGCTCTTGCACTCGACCAGGGATTTCATTCAGTCGAGCCATCACAGACTCGATATCATTCTGGACTTCCAGCTGGGGCCAGAGTTTAGTGTCAATCCGCGTCATTGCCACCTTCAAACGAGCAAGATAGTCCACAGCATTGTCTAGACGAGACTCCAACCGCAGCATGTTCATCGCGACATCATCATTGACGGGTGAGTTTATGGGGTCGAGACAACCTGCCCAGTCTCCGCTTCTAAGTCTTGGCAAAGTTCTGCACAGTCAGAAAATCGGTGAGTCGATAGTTAAATAAGATGTGTCAGCCGACATCGACAAACCAGTCAGATAAGAAGAAATATCTTCAAGCTTCAAGACCAGTTTCCCAGCAAGCTGTCCCAGATAAGCTTCCAGTTCGCCCTTCTTCGCCGTGAGACTTCCAACCTTGTCAGTCAGGGTCTCCTTGTCCTTCTTCAGCTTCTCAACCTCCTGGTTGGCCTCAGCACCAGCAGTCTTTAGCTTGGAGTTCTCCTCTTCTAACTTGCTGACTTAGGCCAGCTTCTTATCTGCGAGTGTTATTTTCTCTCGCGCCTCCTTCTACGATGCGACAAGGTCTTGATCCTTCTTCTCTAGAGCCTCCTTCATTTTATCTAAAGAAATAACATTCTTCAGATGAGCTTGGAGTTGTCGGTTTTCACTACACACATCTATTCGAGTGAAGTCACTCGGTTCAAGAGACTAAAAGAAAAAATCATCATAAGGAGGACAGTAGATGAGTTATTACCTCCCATGGCAGTTGCTTCTTCCTGGGCCTTCTGAAGGTTCTTCTTGGCCAACTCAAGGTCGAAGTTGAGGCTGATCTGCTTCTTCTCAAGTTCAAAAAATTGGGCTCCAAGATCACAAGATTTCTGAGGTCAGCAAATAAGATATGTGAGTCGACAGAAACAAAGGTCAGTCACAGCGGAAATTTCTCTAAGACTACCGCCGAATCAAACATTCAACAGTAGTATCAGGGACTACACCCAGTGGGTGCACTTGGTGTGCCCCCACTAGTCTGGTTTTTCACTCTGCATGGTCCGCCCAGCACGAGTATGCAAAAAAAAGAGATTCTCAGACCCCAGCCAACTACCAGTAGTCGACCACGGTCTCGGGGACTACACCCAGAGGGTGCACTCAGTGTGCCCCCACTAGTCTGGATTCCACTCAGATCGATCTATTCACCCGAGTGAAAGAACAACAGAACATCATTCGACAAAGACCCCCGCCGCGTCAATCACCTGACGGTGGTCTTGGGGACTACACCCAGTGGGTGCATTCTACGTGCCCCCACTGGTTCGGAAAAATACTCGACTCAACATGGTCGACTCAAGCGGAAATGCAATTCAACACTAAGTCAAAACACCAAGTGGGTGATTGGATGCGAAATACAGACCCATGATAGATGCACATAAATGTTCTAAAACGCTCATCCAGAAACACCTTACGAGCAATGAAGCAGCAGTTGCAACTACCACTAATCCAGAAACCAGTCGGAAACCAACTGACCTTGACATTGACTTGCAGTGCAGCGTTGGCATTGTAGGCAACCTGACTGGCCTCGTGCACCACCTTCATCTGCCCCATCACAAGGTTTTCCTGGAGAAGGGCATCCCTGGCGGCAC
This sequence comes from Triticum dicoccoides, assembly GCF_002162155.2. Lineage (NCBI taxonomy): Eukaryota > Viridiplantae > Streptophyta > Magnoliopsida > Poales > Poaceae > Triticum > Triticum dicoccoides. Next base: position 710,449,169 of record NC_041389.1, on the reverse strand, counting down.
TCGTCGGGTCGTCTGGAGTACGATATGTAACAAAGAGTGATGATGGTAATCTAGTCGGAGTAACCACAGGATCCAAAGAATGGAGCTGCACAGGGGACGTTCAGTCGATAACGGATTGGCAAAAGAAACACTGGCCCGAGCCGGATCTCCGGATCACGGGACCACTGCCTCCGGCGTTGATGTCGACTGAGGCTCCTGGCCTACGGCCGTACTCCTGCTCGAAGCCCTGCCTTTCATCCCCGTAGTCTTCAGAGGCACTTCTTCCTCGTTGTCTCGAAGCTCAATGATGTCCCACGGAGCTACAAAAAAAAAAGCAACCATAGGGGTTCAATCGACGGACAACTCAATCGACAGCACAGTCGACAGCAGAAGTTTAAGATTGCAGGGTCATACCAGCTTTGGAAGTTGCCGCATCTTCAGTCTCTTCATCACCTGGGGTTCTGTCAATATACATGGAGGTTCCGGAAGTTGCGGCACTGAAGAGATCATAACCCAGTCGGTCAGAACAGAAGAATGAGTCTGTAGGGAAACACAAAAAGATAAAGCACTCACGCAGAAGGAACAGGAACATCCATCTTGATCTTGGGCAAAGTCTTCCGAGACTTTGGAGGAGCAACCTTGGGCTTCTTGGCACCCTTCTCTGATGGCTCCAGAGTCGAAGTCCGAGTGCACTTATTTTCTTGCGTACTCGGAGCCACGATCTTGCCATGCCCGCCCGCTGGATAGTGGAACTGCTTGGATCGGCGCTTGGTGCGAGGTGGTGAGTCGACCTCCTCTTCATTGTCCGATTCGTCACTCTCTTCTTCATCATCGTCATCAGAGGATTGCCATTCGCCGCTCTCTTCCGTGCTGTCTAGTCCCTCCTGGACTTGCTCTTGGGCTTGTTCATCGAGTACATCTCAGTATAAACCTGCAAGGCGGGAGATCAATCAAACATCAGTCAGATTCTAATACAGTTACAAGACAGAATAAAGTACACTCGGTAAAAAGGATTGGACCTTGTCCGGCTAGTTCTCTGTGTCGAATGGATCGACTGTCCTGGCTCCCCTAGGGTTGTCTTTGTTTCCGGTAAAGCTCTTCAGCCACAGAGCCACCATCTCGCCGGGAACCTCCTCTGGATGGACCCGAGCGATATCGTTGGAGCCCGAGTACATCCACATCGAGTAGTCACGGGCTTGGGGCGGCTGGATGCATCGACTGAGAAACACCTCCAACAAATCCATGCCAGTTACGCCCTGACGGACCAACTGGACTACTCTCTCGACCAACATGTTTGTCTCTACTTTCTCCGCTGTGGTAACAATCAGTGAAGAAGTTTGCTGGACTCAATCTAGGGTGAAGGGAGGAAGGCCGGTCGAGTGACCCGGAGTCGGAATGTCCTCGCAGTAGAACCAGGTCGACTGCCAGCTCCTAACCGACTCAGGAAGAGTCATGGGAGGAAAAGTGCTACTCTTCTCATCTGAATCCCTAAACCCCCGAACATCTGAATCACGTTCGTTCTTTCGTCAGTCGGCTTTGCCTTCTTCACAGTTTGGGAATGTATGGTGAAAATATGTTTGAAAAGCCCCCAATGCAGTCTATAGCCAAGGAAGTTTTCGCACATGGACACTAACGCAGCGAGATATGTAATGGTATTGGGAGAGAAGTGATGAAGCTGGGCGCCAAATAAGTTCAAAAAAAACCCAAAGAAAGGGTGCGGGGGAAGGGAGAATCCACAGTCCACATGTGTAGAGAGGAGGACACACTCACCCGCCCACGGCCGAGGCTCCCTCTCATCCTCCCTCAACCTCGCAGCCCCGACGCTGGTCAAACCAGTGGAGGCCAGATCCTCCAGATCATTGGGCCGGAGTGTAGATCAGATCCAGTCTCCCTGAATCCAACCCGGCGGCAGCGTGGACCTCGATGACGACCCCCGATTCATTTTATTGCCCTTCGCCGTCTCCATCGCCTTTTCTGCGCGCTCCAGCGCCGCCGTCTTGTCCTTCACCATGGTGGAGGGCTGCGCACTGGCAGAGCGGCGGTGTCGAGGGTGAAAGGAGATGCGGTGGAGAGGCAGAGGAAGAAGGGGAATAGAAGCGCATAGTGCAGACGCCACGGCCTCGACGCCTTTTAAGGGTCTACTTTCGAGTGGCTGGCACGTGGGCCCGAGCAAATCTGTCAAATCCCACAACAGCCGCGCGCCGGATACGTGGCGAAAAAGGTGGCGTGGAAATCAAGGTGCCCGTGTCTATCCATCCCGTTGAGTGCGGTGCTCCCTACCTCACGCGCTTTCCCAAATTTTTGAATCCCGTGAGATCCGGGAATGACAGTAACCAATCGCGCCGAAGATTTCGCACCATTACGACACTCGAAGATTATCAGTACAAATTCACTCGATGACCTTTGAATCGATCAAGGCAACTGAAATGAAGTCAAAGTCTCAGCAGGAATCTTGACCTCGTCAAGGATGCTTATGAAGCATAGGGGTTAAGACAGGGTCAACTTCAACTTTCTTTTCACTCGGACCTCAATCCATTCGGGCGCTAATGAGGATGCCATAGACCTAGGATAGGGTCATAGACCTGACCTATACTCCCTACCCAAGGTCACTACCCTAGAATCAAGGACGTTCAAGATATAACAAGGAGTATCAACTGAAGCCATCGAGTGCAATCCACTTTACCAGTCACCTCACTCGGATACCTCCAATTTCACTAGACATGGATGGAGTCATTCGACCATACAGGGAACCACTCGGAGTATAGAAGACCTAGAACCACTCGGGATGGCAACAGTCAGGCATTCACTCCGTAGTCTTAAAGACCATTGATGACGCACTTCATAGCTGGCGTTATCAGTAACGCTCTATCTTAATGTACATTGAACCCTGTAACGGGGACGACTGGGATCCTAGCGCACTCTATATAAGCCACCCCCTCCTCTGGGACAAGGGTTCGCACCCCTTGTAACACACACATCCATATTCCAGTCCACCACCTCAGGGCACCAAGACATAGGGCTTTTACCTCCTCCGAGAGGGGCCTGAACTCGTAAACTCGTGTGTACAACCTCGCCGTAGCTTGGACCTCACCTCCTCATACATACCCCCTATTCTTACTGTCATACTTAGTACCATGACAGTTGGCGCCCACCATGGGGCAAAGCGTCTTAGAAACTTCCGGCGAGGTTATGTTTTCTCCGATCTTCATCGGCATGGTTTCCGGCGGCGGTTTGATCATGGGTCGCGAGTTCCGACTCGGTGCGCTCACTTTGTCGCCGACAACTCCACCTGGCTTCAGGAAGCTCCCCTCGACGTCAAGGCTCTCCTAATCCACGGATCTTTGCACTTCCGCGCGAGTGCCTGCGGCGTCCTCCTACGACAGCTGTCGACTCCGTATCGGTTGGCTTTCATGTCGCCTACTCACTCTGCTGGACATTGCCGCAAGCGATCTGGTCGGTCGCGGCTCCAGCGATGGGTGAGGCATGCGGTGGCTCGCCAGACGGCCACCCCCCCAAGTCGCGGAAATCGAGCCCGGGGAATTTCACTGCGGTCCAGTTGACCTGTGGACTGGGTGTGCGGATACTCTTTCTGAGAGCAGGAGTTGTGACCCCGCGGCAGAAGTCCTCATGGTCGATTCCTATCGCTGCCCACCTAAGTTTCGCCGTAGCAGCGGCAATGGTGGCGGCGATGGCGCGTCATTCGACCACGAGGAGTACGAGCCCCAACCTCTCAATCCGTAGTAGAGGGAGGAGCTGCACTGCCACAATGTGGAGGCCCTCCAGACCCCCATCATCGGGAAACCACCGAGGCTCGGGCCTTAGAGGCATTGCGCCTGGCCACGTTGGCTGAGCGCGCCCGTTTGGAGAATCTCTAACATTCTCTCGATGAACGTGCCCGTCGACTGATCCCTGAATTTAGTCGACATCCACGATAATTGTTTCCTCCTAAACCTCAGGTATTCCGTACACCGATCCAGAATCTTGCAGCTGCTACGCGTATAGCAGATTCTATTCAGTCGTCCCATTCATAGGAGGGGCTTGGAACAGATTCGAGCGCTGCTCCGAGCGGCAGGAGAGCTGAACTCCGTTGTTTTCCAGTCACGGAACAGGATGCACATCAAGTCAGTAAGGGCAGATAAAGTCCAATCGGCACACTCACGTTTTCTGTGTGAAGAGCGTGATCACCGCTGAGATCGGCACCTGGGAAGAGCTCATCGAGAGTTTGATCGTGAGTACGCCCGTGACCATCACTGGCGAGTGCCTTCGCCTCTTCCGAGGGATGGGTCGTACGCACCCCGGCTGTACGACGACTGGCGCCCGTACGGTAATGACCGCAGAGTTCCAGTCGACCCTAGAGAGCCTGGGTTCGATGCAAGGTCAGTCCTTGTACAGGGTTTGGTCGATCGGAAGAGAGCATACAGAGAGGGGCTGGATAGACACAGGTCCAGTGGAAGCAGGGTTCACGTTTCTGGCCCTGAGTGTTTCGGAAGAGCCATCCGAGCCGCTGAGCTCCCTCACAACTTCAGACTGGCTACAGGCGTCAGCAAGTTTACAGGAGAGTCGAAGCCCGACATTTGGTTGGAGGATTACCGAGTGGCTGTGCATATTGGTGGCGGCAGTGATGAGGTGGCCATGAAGCATCTCCCTTTGATGCTCGAAGGTTCTGCCAGAGCTTGGCGGAATCAGTTGGCCCTTGGAAGCATTCTCAGTTGGGATGAGTTGGCCGGTACCAAGAAGAGACCTGCTGGTTTGTCGAAACTACAGCATTGCGTGCAGAAACTGAATGAGACGTTGAGAGATTATATCCAGAGGTGGATCACTCTGCATCACATAGTGGAGAAATGTATCTGATCACCAAGCAGTCTATGCCTTCAAAGAAGGCGTTCGCTACAGAGAGCTCAATCTAAAGTTCGGTCGGACTAGAGACATGTCTCTGGCTTGGATGATGGAGATTGCCACAAAATGTGCTAACGGCGAAGAAGAAGACCGACTCCAGAGCGGCAAGCACAAGTCAGTCACCCAAGACACCAGAGGTGGGAATTCCAGTCTAAAGTAGAAGCGAAAGGCTGAGGCAGCATGCCCTGCTGAGGCAACAATGTTGAACCAGGGAAAGTTCAAAGGGAAGCCCAAGGGGACCTGTAACTCTATTAAAGTGAAGTATCAAGATGGGAATGATGTACTTGATTTGCCGTGTCATATATACACCAAAAAGGATGCAGAGGGGAATCTGATTCTCCCCAAGCATACCACTCAACAGTGTCGACTCCTGATCCAGAGTTTCCGTGAGAAAGGTCAGCCTAGTGAGAAGGAAAAAGAGTAGGATAAGGAAGACGACAAGGACGAGGATGATGGTTTTCCCAATGTCAATGCCACTTTGATGATTTTTGCTAACGTCGATATAAAAAGTTGATTGAAAGTGATCAACAGGGAAGTAAACATGGTTGCCCCAGCAACGAAAACATACTTGAAGTGGTCAAAAAAAACCCATACTATTCGACCAATCTGACCACCCAGCACACATTGCCACCCCTGGGCGGCAAGCGCTGGTGGTCGACCCAGTCGTTGGGGACACTCGACTGACCAAGGTTTTTATGGACGGTGGTAGTGGTCTGAATATCCAATACGCTGAGGCCCTCAAAGGGATGGGCATCCCGATGTCCAAGCTCAGTGAAAGCAACATACGATTCCACAGAGTCATCCCAGGAAAGAAAGGCTATTCACTCGGCCAAATCACTCTTGACGTGGTTTTCAGCGATGAGAAGAATTATCGCAAGGAGAAGTTGACCTTCGAGGTAGTGGATTTCAAAAGTGAGTACCATGCCATTTTGGGTCGACCTGCATATGCTCGTTTCATGGATCGACCATGTTATGTATACCTCAAGATAAAAATGCCCGGCCTCAAATGCGTGATCACGGTCACTGGGAGTCAACAAAGGGTAGAAGATTGCTTCCAGAAAGGTTGTAAGATTGCTGATGATCAGATGGCAGCAGTGGAGTTTCAAGAGTACCAAAAGAATGTAGATTTGAGTGATTTGTTGCGCTCCAAAAATCCCGCCTCACAGTCTGCATTTTAGTCGGCAGGTGAAACAAAGACAGTTCACATTCACCCGACCGATACAAACTCTGCTCCGACCCATATTTCAACAACACTCGACAAAAAATAGGAAGAAGCGCTCATCCAGTTCCTCCGTGAGAACTGGGACATCTTTGCATGGAAACCATCAGACATGCCAAGTGTACCCAGGGGACTTGCTGAGCACCGTTTGTGAGTCGACCCAAAAGCAAAACCTGTTAAAGAGCATCTTCGTCGGTTCGCCACGGAGAAGAGGAATGCAATTGGTGAAGAAGTGGCCCGCCAACGTCGTCATGGTCCCCAAGAAAGATAAGTCACTTCGTATGTGTATTGATTTCAAGCATATCAATCGGGCCTTCCCAAAAGATCATTTCCCTCTGCCCCGCATCGACCAAATAGTCGACTAAACTGTGGGATGTGAGCGCTTGCCCTTTTTGGATGCGTATTCCAGGTACCATCAGATCCGTCTGTATGGACCCAATGAGATAAAAACAACTTTCATCACCCCATTCGGATGCGTTTGCTATGTCACCATGCCCTTTGGCCTCAAGAATGGCGGTGCCACTTTCATGCGCATGATTTAAAAGTGCCTGCTCACTCAAATCAGTCGGAATGTGGAAGCATACATGGATGACTTAGTGGTCATGTCACGCAAAGGTTCCGACCTGCTGAATGACCTGGCTGAAACCTTTGCCAACTTAACAAGATATGATATCAAACTCAATCCATCAAAGTGCACATTCGGAGTTCCAGGCAGAAAGTTAATCGGTTTCCTCGTTTCCGAATTGGGGATCGATGCAAATCCAGAGAATATTGGCACAATCCTCCGAATGAAACGCCCTGTGTGTGCATGATGTTCATAGAACCTGCCTTCCAATCATGTATGCACACCTGGATGATGATCCAATTCTTCATCTATCGCTATCATTCGTGTGCAGAAGGAGGATGACTTCACGCTGCAGCAGTTCCTGCGTGCCCGGGAGCACAACATACAAAAGGCGTCGGCGATGCTTCTCCGGTACCTTGCCTGGAAGCGTGTCACCCTGCCCCATGGCTTCATCTCGGACGACGAGGTGCGAGGCGAGATCACAAAGGGAAGAGACCGCCACCAGGGCTTTGACCGTCTTGGTTGCCCCATGTCGTATCTCTATGGTGGGCGCCACTTCCCCGTCCGGGGTGATCACGAATATCTCAAGCACTACGTGGCCTACGCTTTTGAGAAAAGCTGCACCAGGTATGGACCCAGATAGATCCATCAGTTTTGCATGCATTCACAGTCTGCTAACTAGCTAGCTAACAGTAGATTGATCGAGTGGTTAACTGATGGGTTTGTCTGAATCGTTATAGGTTGTCTGCAGGACAGGAGAAGTTTGCGGCAGTGATAGACCTGAAGGGATGGGGGTATGCGAACTGCGACATGCGGGGGTACCTGGCAGGGCTGGACATCATGCAGAGCTATTACCCGGAGAGGGTGGGCCGGGTGTTACTGATCCACGTGCCCTAAATATTCATGGCTGCGTGGAAGATGGTGTACCCCTTTATTGATGACAAGACCAAGAAGAAGTTTGTGTTCGTCGCTGATAGGGACCTCGACGCCACGCTTAGAGACGCCATTGACGAGTCCCAGCTCCCCGAGGAGTACGGTGGCAAGCTCAAGTTCGAGGCCTACAACAGTTTTTCACCATCATCCAAGTCCGTCTAATGCTCAATCGATAGCAATCACCTTCTGATATATGCAATTAAGGTTCTGGCGTCCAAGGAGCCAGCCCGAGAGAGGTGACAATCCTTGCAAGTGCGGGGATCGGCTCACTGCTCAGCTACTTGTTGTAATTTTTTTATGAAAAAATGGTGACTCATACGTGCCCAGTTATATATTTTTTTTCCTATAAGACCATTATATATGTTTAAAAAACCAAGTGCTAACATTTCTCGGTGAAACATATCAAGGACACAAATGAAATCATGTTTTATGTTTTAAGTTGCAAATTAATCACGATGGTGTTTGATACGTCCATTTTGCATCATGCTTTTATATCAATATTTATTGCATTATGGACTTTTATTACACGTTATGTCACAATACTTATGGCTATTCTCTCTTATTTTACATGGTTTACATGAAGAGGGAGAATGCCAGCAGCTGGAATTCTGGGCTGGAAAAGGAGCAAATATTGGAGACCTATTCTACATAACTCCAAAAGTCCTGAAACTCCCCGAAAGTCATTTTTGGATTTAATAAAAAATACTGGCGAAGGAATCAGCGTCAGGGGGGCCACACCCTGCTCACGAGGGTGGGGGCGCGCCCACCATGTAGGGCGCGCCCCCTGCCTCGTGGCCCCCCTGACAGGCCTCCGGTGCCCATCTTATGCTATATGAGGTCTTTTACCCTGGAAAAAATCATAAGCAAGCTTATGGGACGAAACTCTGCCGCCACGAGGCGGGACCTTGGCGGAACCAATCTAGGGCTCCAGTGGAGCTGTTCTGCCGGGGAAACTTTGCTCTGGGAGGGGGAAATTATCACCATTATCATCACCAACGATCCTTTCTACTTGAAGGAAAAAATAATAAAAATTGAGGAGGAGAAGATGATATTGGAGTTGCATGTTGCGGATGTCGTCGATGATCACAAGATGAAGATGGATGCAATGCGGTTGAAGATTAGAAAGATTAGAAAATATGACATTCATACCGAGGCTTGGTATCATTATGCAGTTGGATCAGTTGTTACCTTGGTTGCCATTATGATCGCATTTGTTTTTGCATATAAATGTTTTACATAATTTCAATGTATGGTTTAATTAGATGCTCTGGAGAGCTATATGTTGCACATGCTATGTGGGTGAAATCCCTTTGTAACAGACGAGTTTCCGTATGAAACCCTGATACTTCGAAAGAGATTGTCTGTTTTATACATGAAGTGCATCCAGGTTTTGACGTAAGCCTCTGTACTTTCTTGCACATGCTATGCGGGTGAAATTATGATACCATGCCAAGTTGGAACCTTTTCAGAGTTCATTTCAAATGCTTTTTAATTTCATGGTCTTATAGCTCAAAATAATCAGTAAATGCATGAAAAATAACAAATGAAGTTAGAAAGGGTTGTAAATTGATGATGTGGCTTTGAGTGATGCATTCTGAACACAGAAAAACTATGGAGTTCAAATAAGTTCAAAAAAACGAAATCCTTTTGTAACAGACGAGTTTCCGTATGAAACCCTGATACTTCGAAGGAGATTGTCTGTTTTGTACACGAAGTGCATCTAGGTTTTTCCGTAAGCCTCTGTACTTTCTTGCACATGCTATGTGGGTGAAATGATGGTACCATGCCAACTTGGAACCTTTTCAGAGTTCATTTCAAATGCTTTTCAATTTCATGGTCTTATAGCTCAAAATAATCAGTAAATGCATGAAAAATAATAAATGAAGCCAGAAAGGGTTGTAAATTGATGATTTGGCTTTGAATGGTGCATTTTGAACACAGAAAAACTATGGAGTTCAAATAAGTTCAAAAAAATGAAATCCCTTTGTAACAGACGAGTTTCCGTATGAAACACTGATACTTAGAAGGAGATTGTGTGTTTTGTACATGAAGTGCATCCAGGTTTTGCCGTAAGCCTCTGTACTTTCTTGCACATGCTATGTGGGTGAAATAATGATACCATGCCAAGTTGGAACCTTTTCAGAGTTCATTTCAAATGCTTTTCAATTTCATGGTCTTATAGCTCAAACTAATCACTAAATGCATGAAAAATAACAAATGAAGTCAGAAACAAAATAAAATAAATAAGTAATTTGAAACAAAATAATATAAACGTTAATAAAATAGATAAGTAGAAACAAAATAAAATAAAAAAATAAAGTTTAATAACATAAATAAAATTTATGAAACTAAAATTATCAAAGTATTTTCTGTTCAAAACATTATACGCAACCTCTAGTATTATTGGAACTAAAATTATATAAAATTGATGCAACTAAAATTATCAAAGTATTTTCTGTTCAAAATCATTAAAAGCAATAAGAATTTTCATACAGAACTTTTTTTGTTAGAAACTTTAATAGCAAAAAGAATTATCATAAAATAAAATTAATAAGTAATTATAAACAAAATAAAATAAAATAAATAAGTATTTTCTTGTAAGTAGAAACAAAACTAAATAAATAAAGCAAAAAAGAAAACAAAAAAACTGGGAAAAATAAAAAAAGTTGCCACCAACTGGGCCACCACGGCCTGAATACGACTAGAAACCCATCCACGGGCCAGGATTCAGGCCCGCAGTAGGCCCAGAAGGCCCATCAGGCATAGCAGTAATCATTAGGCCCGTAAGGCTGGAATGGAGAGGAGCTCGAGAGGGGTGCGGCAGTGGGGCTTATAAACCACTGCGCACCCCTCTAAACTAGTGAGGTGGGACTAAATTTGGCCGTGACGCGGGCAGCACGGGGGCCTTTGGTCCCGGTTGGTGGCACCAACCGGGACTAAAGGGGCTGCATTGGTACCGGTTCGTGGCACCAACCGGTACCAATGCCCAACCTTTAGTCCCGGTTGGTGCCACCAACCGGGACTAAAGGCCTCTGCTTCCCGCCCTTTAGGCTGCTGAAAAGTGACCTTTGGTCCCGGTTGGTGGCACCAACCGGGATTAAAGTATGGCATTAGTCCCGGTTGGTGCCATCAACGGGACTAAAGGCTTTGCTATATAAGCAACACTTAGCAGTTTCTGCAAAAATCACTCTTCTTCTCCGCCCCGACGCCCCCACGCTGCCCCTCGTCGCCGTC
>NC_041389.1:710350749-710438133 GCF_002162155.2 Triticum dicoccoides | reverse complement strand
CTGCCCCCTTCGTCGTCGTCGCCCCGGCGCGCCCCCTGCCCCGTCGCCGACACCGCGCCCCTGCCCCTCCTCACCTTGGTCCGGCCGGCGCCCTCCCTGTTTTTTGTTTTTTTTCATATATGTGATGATTTATATGCGTGTTTTTTCATATATATGATGATATATATGATTGCTATCATAATTGTTTTTGTTCATATATATGATGATTTTTTATAAAATATGATGTTTTTTCAGATTATATGTATATGATTTTTTTATAGAATATGATGTTTTTGCTTTTTATAAAAATGTATATATGTTTGTATGTTCTCTGTGTTTATATATTCATAAATGCAAAAGTTAGATTTAGTACATTTCAGGTTAGTTTCATTTTTAGAAAAGTTTTATATATCTAGCTAGGAAAGGAAGAAGAAGAAAAAGAATGAGAGGAAAAAGGAAAATAAGAAGAGGAAGAAAGGAGAAGAAGAGGAGAGGAAGAAGAGGAGAAATAAATAAGAAGAGGAAAAAAGAAGAAAAAGAAGAGGAGAAGAAGAAAACAAATAGAATATTTTTTTCTTCTTCTCCTTTTTTTTCTTCTTTTTTTTCTTCGATCGCTTCTCTTCTATTCCTTTCTTTTTCTCCTCTTTTTATTTCTTCGTTTCACTTCTTAAAAGAGTGTTGTCGTCGAGGCCACCCCAAACCCTTCAAGTGTTGTGTCGAGGCCACTCCAAACCCTTGAAGCGTTGTCGAGGCCACCCCAAACCATACAGAAGCAGCGTCGAGGCCACTAATATGATTCCTTATTGTGATTAGCTAGCTAGTTCTACGTTTGCCACTAATATATATCCATCTGTCATGTTTGAATAATAATCGACATGTTGTAAATATTTGCAGAAACTATGGAGCACCCCCAAGACGAAGCAACAGAAGCGATGTTGGGGGACATAATCGCAAAAGGAAGTGATGTCGTTGTGTCATTTCTCAACGACATTGATGGTCTGGAAGGACGGGGTAGTGAAGAAGGCTATGATTATGATGGCTCCGGTGACCCATTAATGACAGTACAAGAAGAGGGCTATGATTATGATTGCTCCGGTGACCCAATGGAGGTACAAGAAGGAGACCGTGATGACGGCTCCGGTGACCGAACCGAGTCCGGCCAGGTATATATATATTAGTTAAGCCCGTGGTGACTAGCTAATTGATGCATTCATTGTTTTCATATGTAGATATATTAATTAACTCTCGTCTTTCTTCTTTTCTCTAGCCCTCCGGATCGAGCTCAACTTCGGTAAAGAAATGAGGTCCGAAGAAAAAGTTGCGCTCGGATGAAAGGTTTGAGATCACAACAATCGCGCGCGATGGCAAGCCGATTGAACCCATCCGGACAAGGGATGCATTTCGTGCTCAGTGCGGGGTTCTTGTTAGGGACAAGATCCCGATCAGTATCCACCAATGGTTAAAGCCTAAGAAAGAAGACCCTCAGGTGTCTTATGTCTCCGATATGCAGAAAGAAGATATTTGGATAACGCTTAAGGAAAGTTTCACCGAACCGCCAGAGGAGGATCCGGAGAAGCCAGTTAAAGAGCAATTGATAAAGTCTCATGCTCCTAAGAAGATGGCAGAACAATTTAGGAGGTGGAAGAATGAGTTGAAAAAAGAGTTTTTCGACAAAGAAATTACACCAGACTTCACCGGAAAGTATGAGAAGATCAGAGATCAGTGGCCCGCATTTGTGGCCCACAAGACATCGGAAAGAGTAAGAAGATGTCAGCGACAAACAAGAAAAATGTTGCAAAGAAGAAGCATCGCCATCGCACGGGGTCAGGTGGCTACCTCAAAGCCTGACGTTTGTGGGACAAGGCTGAGAATGACATGATTGCTAAAGGGGTCGAACCAGAGACATTGAATTGGCCAGACCATTGCCGGACTTGGTTCTTCGGGGTTAACGGAACCTTGGACCCTGTATCAGGGAAGTGCGTTTGGACGGAAGAGCAACTACGAATACCCGTCACGAGGCTTAAGGAGTATATCGAGAAAGTGCAGCAAGGGACGTTCATTCCAGACAGAGAGAAGGACGAGCTCACAATGGCCCTCGGGAATCCTAAGCACCCTGGACAGACACGAGGCACGCCAGGCTCCATTCCATGGAAGGCTAGGTTTCCGAACACAGGGGGTTACAAAAGCCAGGAAAGGAGGAAGAAAGTGGAGCATAGCCAACAGCAGGCGCTGCACGAAAGGGTACAAGGGCTAGAGGAACGAGAAGCAGATCGTAGCAAACGACCTGCCGAAGCTTCCCTTGAAGCTACCCCCACCATCTCAGCGTAGAAGCAGCGTGGCTTCCACCGAGCAGACTCAACAGCTGGAGCCTATCTTCACGGCTCCTGCTAGCTACCTCGTGGATGCTATCACGGAGTCTCAACATTGCCACCTTATGGCGCGATGGATGACATTGAAAGTGAAGGTGGCTGTTGGCTCTGTTTTGCCTACTGGACCTGGCACAACCTACCACGGCCGGTCGATTCCAGAAGGATATGCTAGGGTGATGGTGGATCAAATAATGGACGGATTTGAGGACCTAGAGCTTGACCACCCTACAGGTGAAGGGGAGATTCGGATGGGTTCTTCTCTGAAGACTCCATGCGTATGGCGAAAGGAGCTCATCAACCTTCCGAATTGGATGCATCCGCCTCCTCCTCCTCCTTTGGTGAGTCAGGGCACTCCGCCTCCTCCTTCGCCTCCTCGGGCGAGTGATCAGGGCACTCAGCCTCCTTCACCAGCGCGTGGTGGCACTCCGCCTCCTTCTCCGCCTACGCCGGCACGCCCGAGCAGCCAGCCTCCTCCTTCTCCGCCTCGTCAACAAGGTAGGAAGAGACCTGCCGCCGCTCCGGCTGCTCCGACGCATCGTCCTTCTCCTCCGCCTCATAACAAAGAAAGATAGCCGCAACCGCTCTGTCTGCTCCAACGTCTAGCAGTACAGCCAGAGGCAGGCAATACAGATATGATCCTTCTCTGAAGACTCCAGAGAAGTTACCATACGAGAGGAGCCAGGAGGAAAACGCGAAGATCGTGCAAGCCGAAGTGACCAACTTCTTTGAAGGGGTGAAAGCAAAGAAAAATCCACCTCCAGAGGAGAAGATAGATCCGGTAAAAGCAAAGCATACTCTGGCTGCCCTGAAGAAACCACCAAAGTCTCCGGTGAAAGAAAACTATGAGCGCATTCTTACAGAGTCATTTATCGAAGCAGAGCGGTCGGGAAGTACTATCAGTGGTCAAAGGTTAGCAGAACGATGAGCTGGGAAAAAAGTTGCCCAGCTCGGTGAACAAGCAAACCAATAGTTGCCCCTGCTCTAGGTGTATAGCGTCGTCGCGAATCATCCGGGCGGGACAATGGTGCCCGATTATAACGATCTTGGAGATTACCTGCCCGACGATGCACATTTTGATTTCTTGGAGGTGGACGAACACAAATACGTGTACGGGAAGCCTCTCGTCAAAGATGAAAGATCTCTAACAACGATGATGCGAAGATTCCATGATTGGTATATGAAAACCTGCAGAGAGTCTGAGGGGGGTAATATTTTGACGCTAAGAGTTAGAGAGGAGCATGACTGCGTTGGAATTGAACTGTTGAATGTTCCATTTGAGGAGTTCTTCAAGCTTTACCAAAAAAGGGGTTTCCCCCCGCTTTGTATTCCAAAGCAACCAACATCAACAGATAACGCTGTGGCGAGCAGCACAACACACCAAGAAAAAGAAGAAGAAACAAATGCCAACCACGGTAGCTTGGCAAAGCGCGGATGAACCGCCACCGCGGCGCCCACCGAACACAAATCACCATAGACCGAGGCTCCGATCTGCCGTGTACCAAGCAGCACCTCCAAGAAGGGATGCGACGCTGATGACGCTGCTGCCCGGACGAGTCCTCAGGTTTCCCCGGGCATGCGGAGGGAGGTGGGGGTGGATACCACCGACATCCTCTAGGAAGGAATGGTGGCACCCGCAGGTGTCACCGCATCGGGGCCGAAGCCGGCAGGGATTTCTCCTGCATTCCAACCCCAACCGCCCAACCGGACGGAACCGACCCGCCAAACCGGTGCCCACAATCATGCGCCAACGCAGTAGAGCCACCATCCACGCCGCCTCACTACGAACACCATCACGAGGCCAAGAGGACCGGAGAGAAGCTCACCACAACGGGAGCAGCAACACCGACGCCGAGCGGGAGGGAACCACCTCCACCGCCGTCGTGCGGGAGGCCCGTGCCTCTGGCACCGTCGCGGCAGCGGGGCATGCCGGGCCACCCCTAGCCCAGCCAGGCCCGAAGCGGGCCCGTTAAGCCCCGCCGGCCGCGATGCAGCAGGTCGGCGTCGTCGTTGCCGGCACCCAGCCGCTCATCGCATCTCCCCCGCCTCCCAAAAGCCACGCCGGAGACCATCCCCGCCGCCGGCCCGCCCAGGCCCAGATGGGGCCCGAAGGGCCCAGATCTGGGCCGAGCGGGCGACGCCAGATCCCGCCGCCACGCCGCCCTGCCGCCAACGGCAGCGCCACCGCCCAGCTGCTCGCCTGCATGCGCCATGGAACCCCGCCGCCACGCCAGACCGCCGCCGCCTAAACACACCACCCGAAGCAGCTCCGCCCGCGCCGGAGAGCGACCGGGAGGGGGAGGGCCAGGAGGCCGCCACCACCAGCAGCCCCGGGGCCAAGCCGGCCGCGGGCGCCGGTGACAGCAGCGGGAAGGGAGGAGGGAGGGAGGGCCTGGAGGGAGGAGGCCTGGCGCGCGGTCGGTCACCCGCGAGGGGGCGACGCGGTCACGAGAGGAAAGGGGAGAATCCCTTGTGCTCTTTTCGCTGCAGCTATATCTTCGGTTTTCTTCTTCGAGCTTTTCAATCTAAAGGCCCTTGATAAGTTAATGATCACTTTCTACTGACTGTAAGTAGTACTACTTATGTCATTAAGTCTTTATATATAGGTCAGCTATTTCATTGCATGTATTTTTAATTATCCTTACTATATTATGCAGATTGAAGATCGCCGAATTGAAGAAAAGACAAATCGGTGATATTGGGTTCATTAACACAAATCTCATAGATGCATATATGGTTAAATTTCAGGCCAAAGATACCGAGGACAAGCTGCTACAATTGTTTGTATTAAATCAAACCAAAGCTATAATACTCTTCCCTTACGAATTCAAGTGAGTGTTACTCTCTTGTGCATATTCAGTTTCCCTTATTAGTCAAGGTTATAGTAATATAATTGATGAGTTATGCATGTGTGCGCAGGTTCCACTATATTCTCCTAGAGATTAAGCTTGAGCAGGGACTAGTAACCGTCTTAGACTCGAGACGAAAAGATCCAAAGGAGCATGCAGACATGACCGCAATTCTAGAGAAGTAATAAATGATCATTATCGCACCATATCGGCAACTTCAATTTGTTCATTTCCTGATATGAAGTAATTGTTTTCTTCGTCTGGCAGGGTTTGGAATAAATTCACCTCAAAAACTTCGGGACTGCCGAAGAAGCTGCAATTTAGACACCCGAAAGTAAGTACTATAGTAGCATATATGTTCCACGCATCTCCTAGTGATTCAAGCGCCAGTTTCATCAATACCGTTTAGCATTCTTGCTAATTATCAGTTTGATTGACCTCTATTTCTTGTAAAGTGGTTGTGGCAGGAACAAGGGAATAATTACTGTGGATACTACATTTGCGAGTCCATCCGCCACACGACCTGTGAGCGGGGAATCTCCGACAAACAATATGAAGTGCGTAAATAATAATATTCACAATTTTATTTTATTACCATCATTTGTGTTTAGTTTCATTTATTCATATATATGTATTGACCTTCTTCAAATTAGATATTTCGGATGCGGGATGAACTCCTACCACCAGATCGTATGCGAGGAATTCAAGAGGAATTGGCGGCATTCTTTCTTGACCACGTGATCGCTAAAGACGGAGAATACCATGTGGACCCTGATCAGTTCGTTTTTAATTAGGAGATTATATTGTAAGAGATTCTTATATTGTATATATGTAGCCATAGTAGCGTCGGATAGATATACAAGAACTTGTTGTTCGACCAATCTCTCAGAGAAGGAGAGGTGGTCGATATCACTTCTCTCTGTATGCATATGTTCATGACGATCTTCTGTTTCCTTCATTTGCTTACTAGCTAGCGTGTCTAGTCCTCTCTATACGTATAGTACATAGCATCGACCAAGCATGGAGATAAGAGAGGACACTTCTCTGTATTAATTATCTAGCTAACACAATATATGAAACACCTAAATTAACCCCCCAAAACCCCCTAACCCCCCCCCTTTCAAAAAAAACAAAAAACCCAGCACCAGAAATGCTGACGCGTGGATGCCTATTGGTCTCGGTTGGTGCCACCAAACGGGACCAATGGGCCTCCTGCCTGGGCTCGCCGCACTGGCCACGTGGAGGCCCATCTGTCCCGGTTCGTGTAAGAACCGGGACTAAAGGTCAAGGGCATTAGTAACGACCTATTAGTCCCGGTTCATGAACCGGAACTAAAGGCCCTTACGAACCGGGACGAAAGGCCCTTTTTCTACTAGTGTATCTTTGCAAGTCTTTTTGAATTATCAGTTTGGTTTGGCCTACTAGATTGATCTTTCTTGCAATGGGAGAAGTCCTTAGCTTTGGGTGCAATCTTGCGGTGTCCTTTCCCAGTGACAGCAGGGGTAGCAAGGCACGTATTGTATTGTTGCCATCGAGGATAAAACGATGGGGTTTATATCATATTGCTTGAGTTTATCCTTCTACATCATGTCATCTTGCTTAATGTGTTACTCTGTTCTTATGAACTTAATAATCTAGATGCATGTTGGATAGCGTTCGATGTGTGGAGTAATTGTAGTAGATGCAGAATCGTTTTGATCTACTTGTCGCGGACGTGATGCCTATATACATGATCATGCCTAGATATTCTCATAA
This sequence comes from Triticum dicoccoides, assembly GCF_002162155.2. Lineage (NCBI taxonomy): Eukaryota > Viridiplantae > Streptophyta > Magnoliopsida > Poales > Poaceae > Triticum > Triticum dicoccoides. The sequence continues at coordinate 710,431,184 of NC_041389.1, read as the reverse complement.
CTATGCACTTTTCTATCAATTGTTCGACAGTAATTCGTTCACCCACCATAATACTTATGCTATCTTGAGAGAAGCCACTAGTGAAACCTATGGCCCCTGGGTCTATTTTCCATCATATAAGTTTCCGATCTACTTTATCTTGCAATATTTACTTTCCAATATATATCATAAAAATACCAAAAAAAATATTTATCTTATTATCTCTATCAGATCTCACTTTTGCAAGTGGCCGTGAAGGGATTGACAAATCCTTTATCGCGTTGGTTGCAAGGTTCTTATTTGTTTGTGTAGGTACGAGGGACTCACGTGTAGCCTCCTACTAGATTGATAACTTGGTTCTCAAAAACTGAGGGAAATACTTACGCTACTTTGCTGCATCACCCTTTCCTCTTCAAGGGAAAACCAATGCATGCTCAAGAGGTAGCAAGAAGGATTTCTGGCGCTGTTGCCGGGGAGTTCTACGCACAAGTCAAGACATACCAAGTACCTATCACAAACCTTTATCCCTTGCACTACATTATTTGCTATTTGCCTCTCGTTTTCCTCTCCCCCACTTCACCCTTACCTTTTTATTCGCCCTCTCTTTCCCGTTCGCCTCTTTTTTGCTTGTCTCCTGTGTGCTTGTGTCTTGGATTGACTATCACGATGTCTCAAGATAATTCTAAATTGTGTGATTTTTCCAATACCAACAACTATGATTTTCTTAGCACTCTGATTGCTCCTCTTACCAATTCTGAATCTTGTGAAATTAATGCTGCCTTGTTGAATCTTGTCATGAAAGATCAATTCTCTGGCCTTCCTAGTGAATATGCCGCTACTCATCTAAACAACTTTGTTGATTTGTGCGATATGTAAAAGAAGAAAGATGTGGATAATGATATTGTTAAATTGAAGCTATTTCCGTTTTCACTTAGAGATCGTGCTAAAACTTGGTTTTCGTCTTTTCCTAAAAATAGTACTAATTCATGGAATAAGTGCAAAGATGCTTTTATCTCTAAGTATTTTCCTCCCACTAAGATCATCTCTCTTAAAAATGACATTATGAATTTTAAGCAACTTGATCATGAACATGTTGCACAATCTTGGGAGAGGATGATATTAATGATTCGTAATTGCCCTACACATGGATTAAATTTATGGATGATCATACAAAAGTTTTATGCCGGATTGAATTTTGCTTCTACAAATCTTTTAGATTCGGCCGCAGGAGGCACTTTTATGGAAATCACTTTAGGAGAAGCTACTAAACTCCTAGATAATATGATGCTGAATTATTCTCAATGCCACACCAAAAGATCTACTAGTAAAAAGGTTCATGCGATAGAAGAGATTAATGTTTTGAGTGGAAAGATGGATGAAGTTATGAAATTGTTTGCTAATAAGAGTGCTCCTATTTATCCTAATCATATGCCTTTGTGTACTTTAATTGAGAATAATAATGAATCTATGGATGTGAATTTGATTGGTAGGAATAATTTTGGTAACAATGCGTATAGAGGAAACTTTAATACTAGGCCGTTTCCTAGTAACTCCTCTAACAATTATGGTAATTCCAACAACAACTCTTATGGAAATTTTAATAAGATGCCCTCTGATTTTGATATTAGTGTTAAATAATTTATGATTTCTCAAAAGAATTTCAATGCTTTGCTTGAAGAAAAAATGTCTAAGATTGATGAGTTGGCTAGGAACGTGGATAGAATTTCTCTTGATGCTGACTCTTCGAAACTTAGATCTATTCCACCTAAGCATGATATCAATGAGTCTCTCAAATCTATGAGAATTTCCATTGATGAGTGCAAGGAAAGAACCGCTGGGATGCGTGCTAAGAAAGATTGCTTTGTAAAAGTGTGTTCTTCCCGTTTTCATGATAATAGGGATGAAGATCTAAAAGTGATTGATGTGTCTCCTATTAAATCTTTGTTTTGCAATATGAATCTTGATAATAATGGGACTGGAGATGAGTCAACTTTAGTTAAGAGGAGTCCCAATGATTCGGAGTTTTTAGATCTTAATGCAAAAATTGGTAAAAGTGGGATTGAAGAGGTCAAAACTTTACATAGCAATGAACCCACTATTTTGGATTTCAAGGAATTTAATTATGATAATTGTTCTTTAATAGATTGCATTTCCTTGTTGCAATCCGTGTTAAATTCTCCTCATGCTTATAGTCAAAATAAAGCTTTTACTAAACATATCGTTGATGCTTTAATGAAATCTTATGAAGAAAAACTTGAATTAGAAGTGTCTATCCCAAGAAAACTTTATGATGAGTGGGAACCTACTATTAAAATTAAAATTAAAGATCATGAATGTTATGCTTTGTGTGATTTGGGTGCTAGTGTTTCCACGATTCCAAAAACCTTGTGTGATGTGTTAGGTTTTCGTGAATTTGATGATTGCTCTTTAAACTTGCACCTTGCGGATTCCACTATTAAGAAACCTATGGGAAGGATTAATGATGTTCTTATTTTTGCAAATAGGAATTATGTGCACGTAGATTTTATTGTACTTGATATAGATTGCAATCTTTCATGTCCTATTATTCTTGGTAGACCTTTCCTTAGAACGATTGGTGCAATTATAGATTTGAAAGAAGGAAATATTAGATTCCAATTTCCATTAGGGAAAGGCATGGAACACTTTCCTAGGAATAAAATCAAATTACCTTATGAATCCATTATGATAGCCACCTATGGATTGAATACTAAAGATGGCAATACTTAGATCTATTCTCGCTTTCATGTCTCGCTAGGGGCGTTAAACGATAGCGCTTGTTGGGAGGTAACCCAATTTTATTTTTGTTCTTTACTTTTTGTTCCTGTTTAGTAATAAATAATTCATCTAGCCTCTGGTTAGGTGTGGTTTTGTGTTTTAGTTAGTGTTTGTGTCAAGTAAAACCTTTAGGATAACCTACGGTGATAGTTAACTTGATCTTGCTGAAAAACAGAAACTTTTGTGTGCACGAACGTGCTTTTTAGTTTATTCTTTTTGCGGAAGATTAAAAGACTAATTACCTAGAACTTACTAATTTGGTAGGATTTTTGAGGTTCCAGAAGTATTTGATAGTTACAGATTGCTACAGATTGTTCTGTTTTTGACAGATTCTGTTTTTCGTGTGTTGTTTGCTTATTTTGATGAATCTATGGCTAGTGTCGGGGGGTATTAACAATAGAGAAGTTGGAATACAGTGGGTTTAACACCAATATAAATAAAGAATTATTTCATTAAAGTACCTTAAAGTGGTGGTTTGTTTTCTTGTACTAACGGAGCTCATGAGATTTTCTGTTGAGTTTTGTGTTGTGAAGTTTTCAAATTTTGGGTAAAGATTTGATGGAATATGGAATAAAGAGTGGCAAGAGCCTAAGCTTGGGGATGCCTAAGGCACCACAAGGTAAAATTCAAGGACGACCAAAAGCCTAAGCTGGAGGATGCCCCGGAAGGCATCCCCTCTTTTGTCTTCGTCCATCAGTAACTTTACTTGAGGCTATATTTTTATTCACCACATGATATGTGTCTTGCTTGGAGCGTCTTGTATAATTTGAGTCTTTGCTTTTTAGTTACCACAATCATCCTTGCTGTATGCACCTTTTGGAGAGGCACACATGAATCAGAATTTATTAGAATACTCTATGTGCTTCACTTATATCTTTTGAGCTAGAAAATTTTGCTCTAGTACTTCACTTATATCTTTTTAGAGCACGGTGGTGGTTTTATTTTGTTGAAATTATTGATCTCTCATGCTTCACTTATATTATTTTGAGAGTCTTTTAGAACAGCATGGTAATTTTCTTTGGTTATAAAACTAGTCCTAATATGATGGGCATCCAAATTGGGTGTAATAAAAACTATCATATAGATGCATTAGACACTATGATCAATTTGATGCTTGATAATTGTTTTGAGATATAAAGGTGGTAATGTTAGAATCATGCTATTGGGTAAGTATGAAATTGAGAAATACTTGTGTTAAAGTTGGCAAGTCCCGTAGCATGCACGTATGGTGAACGTTGTGTGAGAAATTTGAAGCATGGGGTGTTCTTTGATTGCCTTCCTTATGAGTGGAGGTCGGGATCGCGTGATGGTTAACTCCTACCAACCCTTCCCCTAGGAGAATGCGTAGTAGTACTTTCCTTCGAGGGATAATAAGCTTTTGCAATAAGTATATGAGTTCTTTATGACTAATGTGACTCCATGGATTATATGCACTCTTACCCTTCCACAATTTGCTAGCCTCTATGGTACTGTGCATTGCCCTTTCTCACCTTGAGAGTTGGTGCAACCTTCGCCGGTGCATCCAAACCCCGTGATACGATACCCTCTATCACACATAAACCTCCTTATATCTTCCTCAAAACAGCCACCATACCTACCTATTATGGCATTTCCATAGCCATTCCGAGATATATTGCCATGTAACTTTCCACTGTTTCATTTATTATGACATGCTCCATCATTGTCATATTGCTTTTGCATGATCATCTAGTTGACGTCGTATTTGTCACAAAGCCACCTTTATAATTCTTTCATACATGTCACTCTTGATTCATTGCATATCCCGGTACACCACCAGAGGCATTTACATAGAGTCATATTTTGTCCTAACTATTGAGTTGTAATTCTCGAGTTGTAAATAAATAAAAGTGTGATGATTTCCATTATTAGAGCATTGTCCCATGTGAGGAAAGGATGATGGAGACTATGATTACCCCACAAGTCAGGATGAGACTCCGGACTTTATGAAAAATAAAAGAGGCCAAAGAAGCGCAAAGAAAAAAGGCCAAAGAAGCCCACAAAATAAAAAAAATGAGAGAAAAAGAGAGAAGGGACAATGTTACTATACTTTTTCCACACTTGTGCTTAAAAGTAGCACCATGATCTTCATGATAGAGAGTCTCCTATATTGTCACTTTCATATAAAGTGGGATTTTTTCATTATAGAACTTGGATTGTATATTCCAATGATGGGCTTCCTCAAAATGCCCTAGGTCTTCGTGAGCAAGTTGGATGCACACCCACTTAGTTTTTTTTGTTGAGCTTTCATACATTTATAGCTCTAGTGCATCCGTTGCAGGGCAATCCCTACTCCTTGCATTGACATCAATTGATGGGCATCACCATACCCCGTTGACTAGTCGCGTCAATGTGAGACTTTCTTCTTTTTTGTCTTCTCACATAATCCCTATCATCATACTCTACTCCACCCATAGTGCTATATCCATGGCTTACGCTCATGTATTGCGTGAGGGTTGAAAAAGCTGAAGCATGTTAAAAAGTATGAACCAATTGCTTGGTTGAAACTGGGGTTGTGCATGATGGGAGTATTTTGTGTGTCGAAAATGAAGCATGGCCAAACTATATGATTTTGTAGGGATAAGCTTTCTTTGGCTATGTTATTTTGATAAGATATGATTACTTTGTTAGTATGCTTGAAGTATTACTATTTTTATGTCAATATTAAACATTTATCTTAAATCTTTTGAATATGAACATTCATGCGACAATAAAGAAAATTACATTGAGAAATATGCTAGGTAGCATTCCACATCAAAAATTCTGTTTTTATCATTTACCTACTCGAGGACGAGCAGGAATTAAGCTTGGGGATGCTTGATATGTCTTCAACATATCTATAATTTTTTATTGTTCCATGATATTATATTACCTGTTTTCGATGTTTAATGGGCTTTACTATACACTTTTATATTATTTTTGGGACTAACCTATTAACCGGAGGCCCAGTCCAAATTGTTGTTTTTGCCTATTTCAGTGTTTCGCAGAAAAGGGATATCTAACGGAGTCCAAACGGAACGAAACCTTTGGGAGAGTTATTTTTGGAACAAACGCAATCCAGGAGACTTGGAGTGGACGTCAAGAAAGAAACGAGGCGGCCACGAGGCAGGGAGGCGCGCCCAGGGGGATAGGCGCGCCCCCACCCTTGTGGGCCCCTCGTGGCTCCCCTGACCGACTTCCTTCGCCTATATATACTCATGTACCCTGAAAACATCCAGGAGCACCACGAAACCCTATTTCCACCGCCGCAACCTTCTGTACCCATGAGATCCCATCTTGGGGCCTTATCCGACGCTCCGCTGGAGGGGGGATCAATCACGGAGGGCTTCTACATCAACACCATAGCCTCTCCGATGAAGTGTGAGTAGTTTATCACCGACCTTCGGGTCCATAGTTATTAGCTAGATGGCTTCTTCTCTCTCTTTGGATCTCAATACAAAGTTCTCCTCGATCTCCTTGGAGATCTATTCGATGTAATCCTTTTTGCGGTGTGTTTGTCGAGATCCTATGAATTGTGGGTTTATGATCAAGATTATCTATGAAAAATATTTGAATCTCCTCTGAACTCTTTTATGTATGATTTTGTTATCTTTGCAAATCTTTTTGAATTATCTGTTTGGTTTGGCCTACTAGATTGATCTTTCTTGCAATGGGAGAAGTCCTTAGCTTTGGGTTCAATCTTACGGTGTCCTTTCCTAGTGACAACAGGGGCAGCAAGGCACGTATTGGATTGTTGCTATCGAGGATAAAAAGATGGGATTTATATCATATTGCTTGAGTTTATCCTTCTACATCATGTCACCTTGCTTAATGCGTTACTCTGTTCTTATGAACTTAATACTCTAGATGCATGCTGGATAGCGGTCGATGTGTGGAGTAATAGTAGTAGATGCAGAATCGTTTCGATCTACTTGTCGTGGATGTGATGCCTATATACATGATCATTCCTAGATACTCTCATAACTATGCACTTTTTCTATCAATTGCTCGACAGTAATTTGTGCACCCACCATAATACTTATGCTATCTGGAGAGAAGCCACTAGTGAAACCTATGGCCCCCGAGTCTATTTTCCATCATATAAGTTTTCGATCTACTTTATCTTGCAATCTTTACTTTCCAATCTATATATTAAAAATACCAAAAATATTTATTTATCTTATTATCTCTATCAGATCTCACTTTTGGAAGTGGCCGTGAAGGGATTGACAACCCCTTTATCGCGTTGGTTGCAAGGTTCTTATTTGTTTGTGTAGGTACGAGGGACTCGCGTGTAGCCTCCTACTGGATTGATACCTTGGTTCTCAAAAACTAAGGGAAATACTTATGCTACTTTGTTGCATCACCCTTTCCTCTTCAAGGGAAAACCAGGGCATGCTCAAGAGGTAGCAGGGCGCGTAGTGGTTTATAAGTCCCACTGCCGCACGCCTCTCGAGCTCATCTCCATTGCAGCCTTATGGGCCTAATCTAACACTTCTATGCCTGTGGGCCTACTAGGCCTTCTGAGGGCCTCAATCCTGGCACATGGTTGGGTTTCTAGTCGTATTCAGGCCGTGGTGGCCCAATAGGTGTTTTTTTTATTTTTTCTAGTTTTTGTTTTTGTTTTTTGCATTATTTATTTCCTTTTGTTTTTTGCTTTATTTTTTATTTCCTTTTTCTTTTAGGTAATAAAAATTATAAACTTTCTGTTAGTGCCATTTGTTTTCCAATTTGAATAGTTTAAATTTGATTTTTTTTGAAATTTGTTTAAATCACTAGTTTTTGAATAACTTTACTATAAAAATAGATTTTTGAGTGATTCTTTTTCCTGCTATTTAACATTACTGTGTTTTATCATTATATTCAAAAATAGATTTTGTTATTTTAGTTTCTAACACAAAAATTCTTTATGATAATTCTTTTTGCTATTAAAGTTTCTAATAAAAAAATCTTTATGAAAATTCTTTTTGCTTTTAATGTTTTGAACAGACAATACTTTGATAATTTTGGTTGCATAAATTTTATATAACTTTAGTTTCAATAATACTAGATGTTTATAAAAAAAATTGAGTTGACCTTTTGCTATTGGAGTTTTATAAAAGCACTACAAATGAACTCTAAAAAGGTTGAAAGTTGTCATGGTATCATCATTTCACCCACATAGCATGTGCTATTAAGTTGAGAGGGTTACGACAAAAACTGGATGCACTTCCTGTACAAAACAGACAATCTCTTTGGAAGTATCAGGGTTTCGGATGAAAACTCATCTGTTACAAAGGGATTTCATTTGTTCACATGTAACTGCAGTGATATTCTAGATCAAAGGCATCATCATAATAGTTGTTGATAGAAAGTCTTCACTTTTTTCGCTTGTGTCCTTTGCTTATTGCGTCGTAACCATGGATAATCTTCATCATTTAACAGGGTGCTTGGGTCAGCCTTGACTTTGAAGGGAGGAATTTCATGAAACTTTTCATAATCTTCAGACATGTCTGTCTTGCCCTCCAATCCCACGATGTCTCTTTTTCCTGAAAGAACTATGTGGCTTTGGCTCATCGTATGATGTATCCGCTTCCTTATCTTTTATTTTTCTCGGTTTGGTAGACATGTCCTTCACATAGAAAACCTGCGCCACATCATTGGCTAGGACGAATGGTTCGTCTGTGTACCCCAGATTGTTCAGATCCACTGTTGTCATTCCTTTCTGTGGGTCTACCTGTACCCTGCCTCCTGACAGATTGACCCATTTGCACTTAAACAAAGGGACCTTAATATCATATCCATAGTCAAATTCCCATATATCCACTATGTAACCATAATATGTGTCATTTCCCCACTTGGTTGCTGCATCAAAGTGGACACCACTGTTTTAGTTGGTGCTCTTTTGATCTTGGGCGATCGTGTAAAATGTATTCCCATTTATCTCGTACCCTTTGTAAGTCATTACAGTCGAAGATGGTTCCCTCGCCAACGAGTACAGGTCATCAGAAACAGTGTTTTCACACCTAAGACGTGTTTGGAACCAATTGCTGAAACTCCTGATGTGTTCACATGTAATCCAGTCGTCACACTGTTCCGGGTGTTTCGAGAATGTTCTTATGTTCATCGACATACGGGGTCACCAAGGTAGAATTATGTAGAACCGTGTAGTGTGCTTGAGACCAAGAATGCCCGTCCCTACATATTATTGAGTCCCCTCCTAGCATGCCTTTTCCACCCAGTCTCTCCTCATACCGCGATTGAGGGAGACCTATCTTCTTAAGGTCAGGAATGAAGTCAACACAAAACCCAATGACATCCTCTGTTTGATGGCCCATGGAGGTGCTTCCTTCTGGCCTAGCACGGTTACGGACATATTTCTTTATGACTCCCATGAACCTCTCAAAGGGGAACATATTGTGTAGAAATACAGGGCCCAGAACAACAATCTCGTCGACTAGAAGAACTAAGACGTGCGTCATCATATTGAAGAAGGATGGTGGGAACAGCAGCTCGAAACTGACAAGACATTGCGCCACATCACTCCTTAACCTTGGTTGGATCGATCACCTTCTGAGAGATTGCATTGAGTAATGAACATAGCTTCACAATGGCTAATCGAACGTTTTCGGGTAGAAACCCCTTCAATGCAACCGGAAGCAGTTGTGTCATAATCACATGGCAGTCATGTGAATTTAGGTTCTGGAACTTTTTCTCTTCCATATTTATTATTCCCTTTATATATGACGAGTAGCCAGACAGGACCTTCATACTGAGCAGGCATTCAAAGAAGATTTCTTTCTCTTCTTTGATAAGAGCGTAGCTGGCAGGACCTTCATACTGCTTTGGACGCATGCCATCTTTTTCGTGCAAACATTGCAGGTCCTCTCGTGCCTTTGGTGTATCTTTTGTCTTCCCATACACGCCAAAGAAGCCTAGCGGGTTCACGCAAAGGTTCTTCGTCACGTACAGCACGTCGATTGAAGAGCGGACCTCTAGGTCTTTCCAGTAGGGTAGGTCCCAAAATATAGATTTCTTCTACCACATGGGTGCGTGACCCTCAGCGTCATTCAGAACAGATAGTCCATCGGGATCCTTTCCGAAGATTACTTTTAAATCATTGACCATAGCAAGTACGTGATTACCGATACGCATGGCGGGCTTCTTCAGGTGATCTGCCTCGCCTTTAAAATGATTGCCTTTCTTTCAACATCGATGGTTGGTCGGAAGGAATCGACGATGCCCCAGGTACACATTCTTCCTGCATTGGTCCAGGTATATACTTTCGTGTCATCTAAACAGTACGTGCATGCGTGGTATACCTTGTTTGTCTGTCCTGAAAGGTTACTGAGAGAAGTCCAATCATTGACGGTGACAAACATCAATGCATGCAGGTCAAATTCCTCATGTTTGTACTCATCCGACGCACGTGCACCGTTTCCAATTCACGGCTATAAAAGTTCTTCAACTAATGGCCTTAGGTACACATCAATGGCGTTGCCGGGTTGCTTAGGGCCTTGGATGAGAACTGGCATCATAATGAACTTCTGCTTCATGCACAGCCAAGGAGGAAGGTTATAGATACATAGAGCCACGGGCCAGGTGCTGTGATTGCTGCTCTGCTCCCCAAAAGGATTAATACCATACGATCCTTGCGTCACCTACAAACTCCTCCCAGTACTCTCTCTTGATTTTTCTCCACTGCGACCCGTCAGTGGGTGCTCTCAACTTCCCGTCTTTCATAAGGTCCTCTCTGTGCCATCGCATCAACTTGGCATGCTCTTTGTTTCTGAATAGCCGTTTCAACCGTGGTATTAGAGGATCATACCACATCACCTTGGCAGGAACCCTCTTCCGGGGGCGCTCGCCGTCAACATCACCAGGGTCATCTCGTCTGATCGTATGCCGCAATGCACCGCATACCGGGAATGCGTTCAAATCCTCATACGCACCACGGTACAGGATGCAGTCATTAGGGCATGCATGTATCTTCTGCACCTCCAATCCTAGAGGGCATACAACCTTCTTTGATGCATACGTACTGTCGGGCAATTTGTTATCCTTTGGAAGCTTCTTCTTCAATATTTTCAGTATCTTCTGAAATCCTTTGTCGGGCACACCATTCTCTGCCTTCCACTGCAGCAATTCCAGTACGATACCGAGCTTTGTGTTTCCATCTTCGTAGTTCAGGTACAAACTCTTTTTGTGATCCTCTAACATGTTCGCACTGTCTCCTTGCATCAACAATGACCCGGCGGAGATCATCATCGGGCACATCGTCTGGTTCCTCTTGATCTTCAACAGCTTCCCCCATTGCAGCATCACCGTATTTAGGGGGCACATAGTTGTCATAGTCTTCTTCTTCTTCGATGTCTTCCATCATAACCCCTATTTCTCCATGCTTGGTCCAAGCATATAGTGTGGCATGAAACCCTTATAAAGCATTATACTGAGGGGTTTTCGAGTCAGAGTAAGACTTCATATTCCCACATATAGGGCATGGACAACACATAAAACCATTATGCTTGTTTGCCTCAGCCACTTCGAGAAAATTATGCACGCACTTAATGTACTCGTAGGTGTGTCTGTCACCGTACATCCATTGCCGGTTCATCTGCGTGCATTATATATAATTAAGTGTGTCAAAAACCATTACAAAATATCGTGAATAGATAATTAAGTGACCAAATTAATAGAAGTTCATCATCACATTAAAACCAAAGTACATACATAGTTATCATTGAACAACATATAGCTCTCAAGAGCATCTAATTAATTAAATCATACATTGAAACTATGTAAAACATTTTAATGAGAAAACAAATGCGGTCATAATCGCAACCAAGCTAACAATTGATCCAACAACATAATGATACCAAGCCTCGGTATGAAATGGCATATTTTCTAATCTTTCTAATCTTCAAGCGTATTGCATCCATCTTGATCTTGTGATCATCGACGACATCCGCAACATGCAACTCCAATATCATCTTCTCCTCCTCAATTTTTTTTATTTTTTTCTTCAAGAAATTGTTTTCTTCTTCAACTAAATTTAACCTCTCGATAATAGGGTCGGTTGGAATTTCCGGTTCACATACCTCCTAGATAAATAAAATCTATGTCATGTTGGTCGGCATAATTGTCATAAACAATAAATGAACCAAATAGTTATAAAAGATAATATATACCACATCCGAATCATAGACAGGACGAGGGTCGACGGGGGCGGATACCAAAACCATCGCACTATATAATAAGAAGCAATAATAAAAGTAAGAAAATTATATAAATATCTATCTAAACATACAAGTAAGAATTTTTTCCTTTCAGAAAGACGATAAGAACAAGAGGCTCACCACGGTGGTGCCGGTAACGAGATCGGCGCGGGTGATCGACGGCTGTGAAGACGGGGACGGGACGTGACGGGCCGCTAAACCTAGACAAATATTAAGGAAAATGGAGTTTGGAGGTCGAGCTTGAAGAGGAGAAAGCTTAAGTAGTGTGGCTCGGGCATTCCATCGAACACCTCATGTGCATAGGAGATGAGCTAGAGCACCACAAATCCCTCCCCTCACCGGCCAGAAAAAGTAGAGTAGTGTGGAGTGCTCTACTCACCGGCGAGGGGGTATATATAGGCATATCATTGGTCCCGGTCCGTGGCTTGAACCGGGACTAAAGGACACCCTTTCGTCCCGGTTTAAGCCACCAACCGAGACCAATGGTGGTGGGCCAGGAGCGAGGCCCATTGGTCCCGGTTGGCGATAGTTCTTGCGATGGCCAAACTAATACTAGTCAAGTAAAAATAATAATCGGGGAGATGATCCTACAGAATACAATGTTGACATCAACATGGATGATTTCAATGTGAGTGATCCTGATCATATATTTAATTCATCTCCGCCAGAATCTAATAGTGTTGACGCACTTGGCTGTTTTTTTATTTGCACACAGATTTTGGATGCACTTGACTGTAATACAAATTTATATCTGAATATGTTGATTATACTATTTAAACATTTATACTAAGGGCCCTAGATTATAGTTTGGCCCCGGGCCCCTGAAATCTCAGGACCGGCCCTGGCTCGCAGCTCTCCCTCTCGTCACCTCTCCCTACTACAAGAAGGGAGATCTCGAGTGGTGGGTCTCTCGCACCAAGCTGAACCTCGGCAGGCACTTCTGATTATGCAAGCATCACTGGGTCAGTTCATCATCTATCTGTCTACAATCGTATATATTCATAGTTTTGTGTTGTGTCTAATCCATTGCGGTCTCAGTTCTAGAAATGGAATTGTTCTTTCTAGAAGTGGGAAGATAAATATATCGACGTTCTCTAAGCCAAGTCGCCCAAGCTGTTCATTCCCCTCGCCATCCAACCCAAGAACGGACCTACTATGATGTTCATCCTCATCGTCCTTATCCTCAACCTTGTTGTTCTTCACCTTCAAGAACACTGAAGAGGAAGCTGCTCAGTCGGACAATCTATGCCACCAAGCTAAACCAGTGTTATCAACCTAGTTAATTAATCATTCAAGTAGAATCTTAGTCTGTTGTTTATGTGTGATATGTCTTCAGTTTAGTCTGATATTCAGTTTAGGCCGCTACTCAATTTACTATGTATTACGCGGATAATCATATGTTGATCTCATCCAGTAATTTATCTTTAGTCAACCTCATGTAACAGTACATCATTGCCCTAGTGATTTATGTTGCCAAGATCCATAAACTGTTTACTGCTCGATAAAATTGTCTTCTGTTGTTTTTGGTAACTGCTCACTCGGATGAAATTAATGTTGAGCACAAGGTGCCCCAATCTCAGAGACAACACTCCCTGCAGCATCTGCCACCTGCATTTAAGAATGGACCCATCACACCGCGTATATAACGATTGTATTTAGCTCATATATAAGCATACAAATGCTTCATATCAATTAATGTGGAGATCTGGCTAGAGTAACGCATGACAAAGATTTCAAGGGGGCAGCACCTCAGAGCCACAAATCCTTTGTCCATCGATGAATTACAATTATATTATATCATATTTTATTTTTATATCAATTCCGTATTAACATATACACAATAATATTGATATAAAACTACTTTCACATGCATGCTCACTAGTGTATTGAAGAGTCAAAATAAAAAAAGAGTCAAAATAAAATAAATATTTATACTAAACTTTTATATTTATATATAACTCATTTTTATACATCATTCATAATTAATATAATTTTAATAATTTTATATGATAATTAGTCAAATGACAATGCTGCTAAATAGTAATACTAGTGTTATTTATGTTATAATCGTATCTCTATGGTTGAGAAATATGCATGCACACCAGGTTGGATTTAAACCCCATTTATAATAAGAGTTACATTGGTTTTTAGCATTTTATATGGTGTTCCTATACAAATATATTTAAACTAAATTTCCATCAATGTGAGAAAATAATAAACCAACAACAGCACATGCCTTATTGGATTAATTAGTTATACGCTTATTCCTATATATGCATTCTTAAAAATTCTTGTATATATCTCAAAGGTGTATTTGTCATAAATATCTAATAGTTTCTTGTTCTAGAGTACAAAAAATCATTACAAGGAGCTTGAGGTGTAAACTTACTTTGGTAAACTGAGTTTATTTTTTTAGATATTTACTAGGCCCTTGGATGCAATAACAATTTACTAATCATGTAGCGGTTAATATAATTATACATAATTAGTAAATGGACCGGTCCTCCATCTCATGGGCCTCAGATAGTCGTTTCTGTTAGCACGGTCTATAACTAATTTATATTGGTTATCAACTGACGGGCTTCAAACCTAGGGTTTTCAGGCATGTCGTCACTAAGCATTAGTCAGTGGTGATATAAAGGCCATTAATGGGCACAACACATGTTAGTGGTGATAGTGATACTGTTGGAACCCAAAAAAGCTTGGGTAACTATAGTGGTGGCGTAGCCATATCTAGCCATCATCATCGCCTTGTCGTCGAGTGGTGCCCTCTCCAACAGTCGGGGAGGATTTGTAGTCGCGGCACATGCACTGCATCCACCACAGTATACTCACACCTCATGATTGATGCCCTTGCCAGTGCTCACATTGTTGTCGTGTCTTCACCGAATGCCGCTACCGTTGTAGTAGCCACCCTATCACTAATGTGTAGAAACCACGCTACCACCACTTCAGTTGTTATACTGTCGTTGATGTCTTCCAATGAAGAAAACCTCAAGTGAGTGTCGAGGATGGTCGGTGGAGAACATGGTGCCCTCATCCCAGCGACTTTGTGGTCGGCGAGGGTTGAGGAAGGCCTAATCCAAAATTGGCGTAGATATAGTCGAGGGTGGCCGTCCCTATCCATTGAAAGAATAAAGAGGAGGAGACTCAAAGGGGAGACGGAGTAGCGGAGCAACGGGGGGTCTGGGGATCGAGAGTGATACACACACAGTGTGTGTTTATGCATGTGTATGTTGTGCATGTGTGCGGGGGGCGGGGGGGAGGGGGGGAGGTTATGGGCCGTTGGTAGGACATTTAAGAGCAAATGACGAGCCCTTCTATGGTCCACCAATGAGCGTGCTAGCCTTGCATAAAACAAAGGCGTAATGCGTCGTCCTGGGAGTAAATTATTACTCTTCTAGAAAAAGGAGCAAACTATTACCAAATGGGCCATATTTGGTGTCCTTTCTTAGCAAGATTAGTCATCAGAAATTTATTTACCACTCAAAATAAATAAAAATTTATGTTCTAACAAAGAAAAAAGGAACATATGCAGCACAATTTCTATTTCTACCATGATCTGTTTGCATCGTGAGGTACTTAGGGCATCTCCACCCGTTGGCCCCCCAGGGGGCGTCTAAAAGCGCCGCCTGGGGGTGAGCCGGGGCAAAAAATGGTCCTGGGGGCGAGTCGGTCCCCAGCCGTCGGCCCCCAGGGCCGCCCCCAGGCGCGTATTTAAGAAAAATGTTCGGCGAAGTTATGATAAAAACTAGTTATATTTCGGCCAACCAAGGCAAGTTTCGGCGAAATTCGTCCAAACATTACATTAACCTAATCTAAAGTAAAAGAAAGTGGCTGAAGTCGTCGCCGCCATCGTCGTCGCCACCATCGTTGTCGTCGGCCTTCTCCTCCTTGACGCGGGTGCCCCTACTGAACCCCTGCCCGGCGTCACCTTGGCGAACAGGCGGCGGCGCGTCGTCGTCGTCGTCGTCGTCGCTGTCGCATAAGACGACGACCCCGTCTTCCTCGCGGCCGCGTCGGCACTCCTCGAAGCGGCGTAGGGCGGCGCACTGGCGCTCCTTCTCCTTCTCCCGGCACGCCTTCTCCAACGCGATGGAGTCCTGGCGCGCCCATTCGAGGGCCGCGTCGTCGTTGTCGAACTCCGCGTTCGCCGGCGCCAGCCCCGGCTCCGTCTTCACCGGCGCCAGCCCCGGCTTCGTCTTCACCGGCGCCAGCCCCGGCTCCGTCTTTGGCTTGACGAAGCGCGGAGGAGCCGACGAGGACGAGGCGCGCCGGCCGCCCCTGTTGATGACGATGCCGGCGCTGCGAGTGCGCCGGCCGAGCGGCGTCTCCGCCGCGGGCTCGGCCTTGACGCCGAGCAGCGCCGGAGAGCCGGAGGAATGGGAAGAAGAGCGCGATGAGGAGGAAGAAGAAGAAGCGCCGAACCTCCTCGGCGCCCATGGCCCGACGCGTCGGTGCTGCGTCGGGGCGGCCACCCTCACCGGGGGGTACGCCAACGGCGGGTCGTTGTCGGCCTCGAGGTACGTGAGCACGCCCTCGAGTGTGCGGCCAGGGACGCCCCACCAGAGGTGGCGCCCCTCGATGTTCTGCCGGCCGCCGACCACCGGAGCGCCGTTGGTGGACGCCAAGCGCTGCTGCTGGCGGCGCTGGAAATACGCCGCCCAGGCCGCGTGGTTGTCGGCGGCGTACTGGGGGAGGGAGCGTTGGGCGTCGGTGAGGGACGCGCGCACGATGTCGACCTCCTCGACGAAGTACCTCGGCTTCGCCACGGCATCGGGCAACGGGGGAATGGGCACTCCCCCGGCGCTGAGCCTCCACCCCGTTGGCCCGGCGCGCATGTTCGGCGGCGCCGGGATGTTCGCCTGGAACAGGAGCCAGGACTCCTGTTCGCGGAGCGAACGGCGGCCGAAGCCGTTGGCCCCCGCCTCGTCTCCGGGGAAGCGTTCTGCCATGGCGACGGCGGGGCTGGGCGGGCTCGGGAGAGGTAGAGGGAGGGGCTGGGCGGCGGCGCTCGGGAGAGGCAGGGAGAAGGAGGGGCTGGACGGCGGCGAGGGGGGGCTGGTGTGGGCACAGGCGAGTGGAGGCCGCCGGCTTTTATAGCCGGGCCGCGCCCGTGTGTACGCGTGCGGGGGAGGGGAGGCATCGGCGCGCCGTCCCGTGAAGCGCCGCCCGTGAGGAATCAATGGCAAGGCTGGCCGGTGGCAGCCTTGCCATTGATTCCCCGCGGGAACCGAGGCCGTTGGGGGAAGACGAGGCGCCGAGTCGCTGACGCGGCTGGCCCGTGTCTTTTTCGCGCCAAAACAGTTCACCCCAGCGCCCCCGTGCGCCCCCCAGCGCGCCGGGTTCGGGCTGGGTCCGCCGGCGCTGTTTTCGGCCCAAGCCGGCGAAAATCGGGCTCCCGGGGACGCGACTGAGCCGTTTTTTCGGCGCCGGCAAAAAAATCGCCTGGGGAGGCCTTCCTGGGGGAGCGGCTGGAGATGCCTTTAAAACTCCCAAACAATAACATACTTGAGTCAATAATTTGAATCTTTTCTATAAGCACAAGGGAAACAACTTTTGAAAAGGCATGTGCTATCGTAATGGCACACTATAATGTTGGATACCTTTTTTTGAGAAATATAAAGTTCGATACCTAAATTTGGTTGGACCCGCTTATCCCAATGGCCCCCTGATGGCTGGCTTTCCTGGCCCAATCTTCTATATCTAAATAGGGATACCTCACTAGGTGATTTTCCTGCCTTCTCATGAAGCCACGTCACCCGAACTGTTTTATCCATTGATGCAACATAGATGGGTGATCTACAGCCGTCAGATCAAGCGTTGGTCAAAATTACTAGGAGCTGCCACCGCTAAGTGAAGATACCGTTTCGTGCTCCAGCCACGCCGCTCGCTGCTGGCCTCTGATTTCATTTTCTGGGCTGAGTGTAGACTTCACCATTTGGACACTAAAAGGCCCATTCCAAGCCCATAGGCATCTATTGTTCAGGATACGTACGACCCACACCCATCTGTCAAGAATCGCTAAAGAAAATCCCTTCCGTCAGCCGCCGCAACAATCCCTTCCCGCAGATGTGCACGACCTACCCTTCCCCAGCCAGCCGCCGCCAACCATGCTTGCCTCCGGCCAACCGCCCCTGCTGACCCTGCCGCCCTCATCGCCGGCGGTCCCCGGTAAGCACCTCTCCAGAGATGCGGGATCAAGCCGCCGCCACCATGGATTCAGCCGCCACGCCCCAATCGATGGTCCTCATGGCCAGCCACCGCCGGTGACTTACACCGCCACGCCCAATGCCCCCCTGCCAGTCACGGCCGCTCCACAGAAGAGCATTAATTCCACCATATTCCTTCGTCTTCCCCGCTTTTATGTCGCAAACTCTTCCACCTTCCATGCCACAAATGCATATGAAACGGCCTCGCAGCACTCAATTTACTACCGTCATTATCTCCTGCTTCATTACCCTGCAAATGCGGAAAAGGTTGTGCTTATAACCCCTCTGCCATACGCATCGACCACGAACGCCTGCTCACATCCATGTCTGGGAACCAACTACAGCCGTACTAGGTGCACACTCCCTCTTTTCATCCCTCTCTGAATATTTCTATCCTCACAAGATTATGTTGTGCAATTTCTCAGGTTGTGCTAGGGATGAAAGGATGCTGAGCGTGTAGGTTTTTTGCTGCTCAGATTGGCCACATTGTATCACAGGTCGCTTGCTCCTTGCATTTCTTTCAGATTCTTATTTCATAAAATTGTGATTACAATACATGCTTACACAAATTGGTTAGCAGTGCGACCTGCACATGTTTCTAAATTAGGATGGACATAGTAAAAAGCCAATATCATCATTTTACTAATTTATTTGTTTATTTCTATTTTATCAGTACATTGTAGTTATTTCCCTCCTGCCGCATGCTTCTTGTTTTCAGTCACCCGGGATTTCTCCTATCCCTGAACTTATGTTTTAATTTTTTGCAGATTGCTCTCCGAATCGAAAGGTGCTTCAACTTCTGTTTAGTAGGTCTCTTGCTCCTCGGATTGCCTTCATTTCAGTTTTGCAGCGGTCTCCTGCTTCTTACATTGGTATGCGAACATATGCACCATCCATTCCTTTCCATGCATATTAGATACCATATGGATTTCCTACCTTGGATTGTTTTCTGTGATATATTTATTCAAACATATAGGCTACAATCTGCTTCCATAGGCAATTTTGTACGCATGCTTTGCAAAGATGGATAGCGCCGAAAATTCTTATACAAATCATGGTATCCAGTCAGTCCCACGTGGTCGTGGGCGCCCCCATCGTCAGTCACAATTAGAAACACCTTACATGCTTATTGTTGCAGAAATATTTTTGTATGTGTTAAGCCAGTAATTTGTTTTGCAATGTTTACCTCTATTTTTAAGGTTCACGAAGCTACTGACCCTGAAAGAGTGGTGATGCGAGTGAGATTCTGAGAGGTAATTTTTGTTCTTTCAAACACATTCCATGTTAGAAAGATATTAATTGTCTTAGACGACCTAGACTACATGAAACACATTCTATGTTAAAAAGACATCAATGGTCCATGTTCTTTCTATTGGAAAAACAGGAAGGTCTCAATTTTCTTATGGGTTGGACCATTGTATTTAGTTATATTGTTATATAATGGTCTCAATTATATTTGTAAGCAATGTACCACATATCAGTTTTTTCATTTAGTAAAGAAGTGATCTTATCTTTATGAATTTCTCAGATTTCTCTCGGATCAAAAGGAGCTCGACGTTATGCTTCACAGATCTCTTCCTGCTCGGACTGGATTCATTGCTTCATAGGTATCTTGCAGCTCGCATTGGTACGAACACACTCACTGCTGAATTTAGTTAGTTACACTTGATGAGCATATGCACCTTCTATTTATTTCAGTGCATATTACATAGTAAAATACCATATAAATTTCTTCCTCTTGATTATTCTATTCTATTTATTTGTTCAAACATATTGGCTGCAATCTACTTCAAGGCATCCTGGTAGGCATTTAGTCTTACGTAGTAATGAGCACCCTTGCCGTCAATCACAACATGTTGTCACACCCTTAAATTGAGGTCAGTTAGGATAATACAAAAAAGATTTCTATGAGTAAGCCACTATTAGAGAATGTGTTCCTCACAATCTCCACTGATGGTACGTACAAATATCTCTTCCAAGTATATGACAAAGGGATTTGATAGGAAGATAAAAAATGGAGTCTAATGATGGATCATCCGGTTCATCAAGTGAAACAGTCAATGAAATAGAAAATCATCCAGAATGTCGCTATATGACACCAAATGAGATTGTTTGGCGCTTGCCAGAGAGAATGAAGATTGATTCAGTATCCAGGTTCCCCGTAAGTTATGTCATAAAGAAAAGCTTCTCGGTTGACAATGCACAAGTGTTACCTTCTACAAAGGTTGGCTAATTTCTTTTCATTCAAAAAGTATGTTCTTCCTAATTTTAACCATATTACCTACTACATACAAAGTACTAACGTGAAACATGAAATACTTCCAGCCATATCCATGCAAAGAAATGATGACCCATCCATCTTCGAAGAATATCGAGAGGTTTGCCATCAATCCCAAAATAGCATTTACATTCTCTATCTAAACATCGCCGACCCAACAATTTCTATTCGCAGTGCGATGACCCATACACCAGAGGATGCAAACAATACTACACCTCCCTCTTGCCAACCCGCAACTAATGTCATTGAGAAAAAAAATAGGTAATAGTTTTAAAACTCTCCGCATAAATCGGTCGGTTCAGATTCAACATGAAATTCAAATGATGATTTTTTTCACAGGTACTCTTTGGCTAAAATGAGCATTGAACTTTCAGAAGATGAAACCACCAAAAAAGAGATTATTGTGCATTTAGGACATGCGAGGGAAAAATGACATTGTCAAGGTGCATGCAATCACAAGAATAATGCTGCACAAGTTAGCAACATGAACGACATAGAAGAGATGCACCTACGAGCTACACTACTACCTTTCTACATAAAATTTAGTTACATCCTTGCTTCAATTGTAATCGCGACAAACTCATGTTATTACTATTTCCTAATGACCCTATGCATATTACCTATGCAATTATTAAGTCTGAATTGTGAAGTCCATGGGTGATATGCACTTTACAGAGCTGATTATTTGTATTTTAATTCAATTGTTCTCAAATCTATTAACCTTGATGGTTCAATAAATATACAAATATATACTTCCTTTCATGATTTGAATTATTTATCGGCGCATCAATTATCATCTACAAAATCCCGCAGCAACGCGCGGGGTATCAACTAGTTTTCATATGAAGCAGACCCAGAAGACCCATCAGCCTTGAAATTCAGTGCTCCAGTGGGTAACGTTGACCCATTTCGATCATAGCAAGAGTGATTACCGATCATCATTTTGTGGACCAGTGTTGTTAGGTATTGTAAGGGAGATTTGTCCAAAAAAAGGTGTTTTAAGGGAGAGTATCCTATGATACCATGTTATGGGCGTTTCCGTGAAACAACTTGTGATAGACAACTAAAAAGCTTTTAGCATTAAAAAGATCTAAGTACATCGAAACGAAACACATCTACGATCTCATAAAATTTCAAATATATCAAAACACAGTTAGATATAACTACATATCGCGTCGCGAATAGTACATGGCCAGCCGCACCCTTAAATATGATAACCTATATTTTTCCGTTGTTTGCAGGAGCTATGCTTTTTAATTAACTTACAGCAGGAGGATTCAACGTACTTTGTTTTATTTGTTTATAATTTGATGAGAGGCAGCGGCGTTAATATGGGCCTTATGCACGCCTGCTCATGTGAGTCGTCCGGTCTACGAAGTAAGGGCAATTTTACGGGAGCTCCTATACGGCGCATTAAGCGCCGGTACAGGCAACTGGCGCCCACTGGCGCTATCTGGTGGGCCGGCCCAGGAACACGCAGAGAAAAAACCTCCCAAAAAAGCTGCTTCTAACAGGAATCGATCTCGCGCCGTCTAGTTACGACGCAGCGTGCCTAACCAGTACATCTACTACAACCTACTGATTCATTACAGCGCGAGATGGTTAACAACAATACTAACGCACTACTTCTGGTACAAACAATTTAGAAAGACGTGATTTTTTGGAAAAGAAAAAAATCTGGAATAAGTTTTAAAAAATCTCGAATTAGAAAAAAGTTCATGTATTCAAAAACTTTCACCAAATTTTATAAAAGTTCACCGTGTATTACATAAAGTTACATTTTTTTAAATATGCTGAACTTTTTCTGAATACATGCTGAACAAAATTTCTCTACACTATGAACATTTTTTATACACACTGAACATTTTTTCAATGTATGGTGAACAATATTCAAATACACATAGAACTTTTTTTTAAATACGATGAACTCCTTTTGAATACATGCTGAACAAAATTTCTATACATGATGAACATTTTTTTATACACACTGAACATTTTTTCAATGAATGGTGAACATTTTTCTTCAATATGGTTAACAAAAATTTGGAATTCAGAACTATTTTTGAAACGTGAACAAAATTCGAAAACATGAACAACATTTGGAATTTCTAAAAACCATTTTCCGAAAATTCAAATGAATTTCGAAAAATCTGAACATATTTTGGATATTGAAAAAAGTTCATCCAATTCTAAAATAGTTCATCAAATTTTAAAAAGTTCATAGATTTTCAAAAAAAGTTCATTGAATTTGAAAAAAAGTTCATCGATTATGGAAAAAGTTCATGGAATTTGGTGAGAAAAGTTCATCAATTTTGCAAAATTTCACCGAATATGAGAAAACTTCATCGATTTTGAAGAAAACTTCATCAAACTTGAAAGAAAGCTCATAAAATTGAAAAAAAGTTCGTCGATTTTGAAAAAGACAATAAAAGGAAAAAGAAAAAGGAAAGGCGAAAAGAAAGAACAACAGAAAAAAAGAAAAAAGAAAAACACGTGGTCGTGTAATTTAAAAAGGAAAACAAAAAACAAAAAAGGAAGAAGAACGAATAGTAGACGGAAAAACTAAAGCATAACCATATCCTGCCCTGTGCTCGCGTGGTTGAACTTGTTGTCCTTGACGCGGAGGTAGGTGGTTCGAATCCTGGTAGCCCTTTTTGCGGATTAAGACAAAAAATAAAAACACATAATGGGCCGGCCCAGTGCGCCGCGGGGGGTGTGCGCCCGTTTGCGCACATGCCTGTAACGGGCGCAACGGGCACCGTTTAGGGAATGCCAATTTTACGATATGTACTGGGATGGTCATAGGGGGAAGTACCCTGCTCCCACCTGTTGCGTCACAGCGCCGTCATATTTTCTGTCGGTGGCGCCCTCGCTTCATGGGTGCCCAATCGCATTCACCATAGTAACTAGAAGATACCCCGTATGCTACAACGAAAAATCATTAGAAAGTATTTGAATTCATATTGATTATGGTGTATGGTCTATGTTGAGAACTATCCAAGAGATAAGGATCTTCTATATCTAAATAGCTAGCCTCCACTAACTATTTCTCTCAATATGCAAGCATGCCACATCATCCCACAACATGCATGAGAAAAGGTCCACCCCGCTATCATATGTCTCTCAATATGCAAGCACGCCACTTCATCATTAAACGTGCATGAAAAAAGACTCATCTCAATATGCAAACATAATACATAAGAATTTTCATTCTTCTATGTTATTTATATTTAATAAACATTTTACAACTATACAATAATTGAACATAATAAATTATATGTATTTTCAGTTTTAGCTTTTTATGTTATTACTTCAAATATCCATGTTTCATACGACGAATCACATTGAAATATGCTGCAAAATATTCCCGCAACAACGTGCGGGGTATCATCTAGTGTCAAAGTTATTGGTGGATCATCCTTGTCAAAGAAAAGACATTATAAATGAATCTTGTGCCTAATATAAAAGAGGTTTGAATGTTTTTAATCATCCTATATTTGGTCCGATGATAGCAGAAGATACCAATATGACGTTAAATGAAAAGGTAGGTCGTGCGTGTATTGATTGTTGACTCAATCACCCAAATATAAGTGTGAAATTGAACACGTCAATTTGCCAAAAGTTTAAATTTGTGGAACCTAATGACGTCGCTTAAGATGATGGCAAAAAATTAATCTAGGCTGGCTGATGTGCCCTAGGTACTGCGTCAGTACGTGCTGCGATCTATCGGTTGGTGTTGGATTTGGAACTCCACAGCCTAATAGCGGACTTTGATGAGTTTGCAAACAACATGTCCCATACGGTAACAGCCTAATTGCAAAGGAGGCAGGGGAATTGTCTCTACTCCTAATAGAGCAGTTCGTGAATAGTCCGTCGGTTATTTTTCGCTGGTTTTTTTTCGTCTCACCATTTTTGTTGGGTTTATTTCGCTGGTTTTATTTCGTCTCCCTCCCACCTGCCTTTTCGCTTCACCACCCACATAAACCCATCAGATTAGTTACCATATATTCGTGCTTGATCTGGCAGGTGTCGATTCAATTTAATCATGTAAATATTCGATAATTAAGAATTCAAAAATAATACCATATACAGAAGATCACCTTCCAAACAAATCACCTCCCTCTCCGATTTATTTCTCCCACCGATCTCCTTCCATCTCTACTCCGAATGGAGTAGTTGATGAATAGTCTCCACGGTTTATTTTCGTTGGTCTTAACCTCCTAGCCATGTCTCCACGTTGTACATGCACAAACCTACGACAAAAAAAACAGCTGAAAAAAGGCATCGATTCGTACGCACGTACGAGCGAGGCCTCCTGCCCTCGAGCGAGAACCACTAACACTCACGACCCGCACAGCAGATCGTTCGCCGCCGCCCTCCATCCCTTCGCACCAGATCCATCCCTTCGCCGCCGCCGATCCATCCGTTCTTTGTGCCCGACGTCGCTGACCCCGCCTCCGCGCCGCTCGCCCGGGCCTTCCTCAGTTCCTCTCCGACGCGGCCGACAAGCCCCCGCAGCTCCTCAAATCATTCATTCGTTCGTGCTGGTCATCCTCCTACCTCTGTCTGTCTCGCTCTCCGATTGATTAATCGTGTTCATTGGGATTTAAAAAGAGGAACATGGATTTTTGTTGGTGACTTGTAAGCAGCAACAAGATCTTGCAATTTCTAATTTTCTAGCCATCCACGTGAGTACAGATCAGGTACCTTGTTCCCTGCCTTGCTTTGCATTTTTTATTTAATCAGTAGTGTTCATAATTTCATCTGTCATATGTGTTGTTTGCTACTTCCATGCCTTGCTCATGTAATTAGCAAGACTGCTCCTAATTTGACAGTTTTTAGAATAGATACAACTGCTTCGAATTACGAGGAATTAGCTTTAGTTATTGTTAAAAAACCAGAATTAGCTTTAGTTAATGTTAAAAAAACAAGTGAGTAACAATTTGAGTGGGCATGAAAGTGTACCTTGTTTACCTAATATTCGAAATATAAGTGTCGATGACAAGATCACAAGAGCGAGCAACTTTTACCTTTATTGTTTATGATCCTGTTTTTTCGATAGGTCACATGTTTGCAACATAGGTTATAGTGTACGGAGTATCTTTTGGCAAGAAAATGGTAATATGAATGCTCATATGTTTATGTGGCATTAGGGCCCCTTTGTGTTACGTAGCCCAGGCCCCCTGAAATCTCAGGACCGGCCCTGCACTACGTTATCCTCCCCGCTGCACCATTTGTCTTTCGGTTGGGAGAGTAGTTCTTGACATTGCCACATGTTTGATCAGGCGAGTACCTCGAAGCAGAGCCCGCGCTGCCGTACCTGAGCCCCTACATGCGCGGCGAGAACCTGCTTGTCGGCGCCAACTTCGCGTCCACCGGCGTCGACATCCTCAACGACACAGGCGTGCAATTTGTAAGCTCGACGCGCACGCACGCACACATGCTCGAATCATGTATACGTATCTACAATAATGCAATGGAGATGACAATAATGTTGTATGTGTGTGTGTGCAGGTGAACATCATCAGGAGTGCGCAGCTGCTGCAGAACTTCCAGGACTACCAGTAGAGGCTGGCGGCGTACGTCGGCGAGGACGCGGCGAGTGAGCGCATGAGCCAGTCGCTGGTGCTCATCACGCTTGGTGGCAACGACTTCGTCAACAACTACTGCCTGGTGCCCTTCTCCGCTAGGTCCCAGCAGTTCGAGAGCATTCAAGGTGAAAAATTACCAGGACGTTTTTTGTCTTCTATTTTGTCAGTATGGTGCAAAGAGTGGTAGGCCTAAAATTCCCAAAATTAGACAGTGAAATGAAATGTTTGCTGCATGCCGGCTAGAACAGCAGTGGAAAGAGATGAGTCTGTAGACTGCCTGCCCGCCTGCCTGCCTGATATGATGGTGTGAGAGATGGGTGGTAGCACCGGTGAAGTCATTTTTGTAGTGGAGTCATTTTTGGGTGGTATGTTCAGCAAGCAATAAACTGACACGCGGCCTGTAGTGTTCTGCACGCCGAAATCAGAAGCACACACTGTTTCTGGTAAGAGTTGGCCCATGAAGCAAGAAACGATTTTATTCATGGTTGATAGCCACTTTCAGTAACTGTCCGAGACATCTTCACTACGGAGGCCTAACCCTAATGAGTTATTGCAATATATTATGCAGTACCCTAATTGTTCATTACTAAATTCTAACTGCTTGAATTCTGATTTTCATATACATCTTAATATTTCAGTGGAGTTTCCTACATTGCAGGGTGATATGGATGAAGGAAAAGAGGCCAGCAGTGCTGAGCTAAACAATTCAGGGAGGTATTGGATTGGCCTCCGTAGAAACTATGGTAAAGGTAACTTGAGAGTGCACTTTAGATCTTTATTACATTTCTAAAATGGTTGCTTATAAGTTTTAGCTATCCTATTGAGTAAATCTCAATCTCTCGTGGTTGGGATAAACTTTCTCATAATGAATTCATCTATATATGTGAGAGAGCTAAATTTCTCAGTGTCGGAGAAAGAAGGTTTGAATATTATTTTCTTCACATGTGATCTTATTTTCATTGACGCAATACTAACTAATTATCCAGCCCATTTGTGCAAAATAGACGAAGGTGAATACTCGGGTAACAATTTGTTGAGCAAACCATTCCAATAATCCTATTTGTTTCAGGCATAGCTAGAGTGTATTACAACAGAAGAGTTTCTTGTGCTGATACTTGGAAATCTGCACTCACCTAAATAATGAGCTCCTGCACCTGTTTATCCACCACATGTATCCTGATTATCAAAACAAAGATACTCGGATGCTTGACAATATTGTTACTGAGTCTAGAAATCTTGTTACTGTGATTGTCCACCACAGGCAACCATTCTTTGACTTTGATTGTTACTGAGTCTATATGGTTCTAAAAAATAATATCGTGTGAGAAATCTTGCTAGCTGAACGAGGTTCCTGGAAATAGATTACATGCTGAAGCTTAGAAGTAAGCAATTAAAGTGCATATGTACTTGTAGACAGAACACGTTCTTGATATCTTTGATTTTAAATTGTAAAGGTATTGTCATTTCTAGGCCACTTACTCATCTGCTATGCATTACTTGGCTTCGTGCTCTTTTGGTGCTTTTCTTGATTACAAAAAGGGTAGAACAGAGTGTTGGCATTCGCTGCTTTATAGCATATTTTTTAATACGATTTTGGATATTTTGTTTCCGTATTGTACCTTAGTTTGGGACTTATTTTGCAGGCACCTAATCTTGGGCCCCTAGAAGAAGGAAACTCAACATGCGTGGCTGTCATTAGAGGCAACCAAACCGTTGTTGAAAATATTGATGATTCCTGTTGTGTATTCTCAAGGAATGGTCAGGTTTAGTACTGTAAGTATTTTCTTGTTAAATATATTTGGGTGGTGCCCAAAATGCAGAGGTGAAAAGCAAGAAACATAAAACTACCTTTGAAGAAAAGTTCACCACGCCTCCCAGAATGTCTCCCTGCTTAGTTGAACGGAAGTTTAATGATATTTAGTTTAAGTGGAAAATTGATCAAATCAGATCATCTAACCTTTGTAAACTAGGCAACTGAATCATCTCATCTCGACAAAGTTCAGTACATGGTGAAGATATTAGAGTTTGACTAATTCTCTTGAAAAATGAATCACCTCTCACCTCTCAACTTGCGTCGCGGGGCTAACAAAATATAGGTACATGGTGAAGCCAAGTGACACTCTTATTTTTCTTTCATACAGGACTGTTGCGGTGCGTAGAAGAAAGGTGCCACTTTCACTTAGTTCTCTTAGTTCTAAGTTGGGACTGCAAAAATTTGAGGATTTCCCCACATGTGAGTTGCCTTGATTAGTTTTGGCTTAGTTAGTGAAATGAACTGGAAGTAACTTCTGAATTTGTTTGACTTTGGACTTGCAAGAGACCTGAAGTTTCTGCTTCTAGCATTTCTCTTCTGTAAGCAGCATGGCAAACCGGGTTTCAAAGTAAAGACCTGAGGAAGAATGTAGATTGATCACTATGATTTCAAGTCCTTCAGGTGATTGATCACTGTGGTAATTCATTCTTTTGTCAAAATTTGATTACAATTGGGGTTGGAGGGAAGCAACAAAATTCCTATCCTGTAATAGACGTTTTTGGTGTGTGACTTGATAGTTGTTCAGGTCGATACAAAATTTCATTCATGTGGTTTTTTAAGGCATTTGAATTTAACATTGTTTTTATGTTTGTCTAAGAGCTGGAGCTGTTAAGACTTGAGACAGATATATACAGGGCCACAGGGGCCTACAAGATCCAATTCATGTTAGTTACCTATAACTCTGTACCTAAATGCATCTTTCATAATGTTATTTCTGTAATTTATAGAAGTAAACAAATTCCTTACAGGTTTGACGGTTCGTCAAAATAAGCAAGTAGTATTGATGGGTAAAGGTGGGTACTGATTTAGTGTGAACAAGTCTGCATGTTTTAGAACTTCTGTATTTTCTGAGTTTTCTTCCCTTCATGGATTTTCTGAGCTTATGTATTTTTTGAGTTTTAGCAAGCTGAAAATATGGCTCTTATTCAGAAATGTTGGCATATCAATATCATGCGCTTGCATATGTAGTATCCAGAGAAAAATGATATGCAATGATGAATCCTGACAATCTACACACATATCACTGTATTTTGTTCACTTGCTTGCTATTTCTGGACTATTATTGATGGAGCAGCAGAAGAGGCTTTTAGTGTTATAATATATGTTCGACTTATAAATTCAATAGCTGAACAAAACTTTCAAAAAAAATACTTTGACTGACTAAAGTATGGACATATATACCGCGTGTTATCGTTTCTTCTTCTTCTTCACTTAACTACATGTGAAGCTGAAGCCGAGCCAATGTGCTTTTCCAGAAGAAAGCTGAGGCACATCAATCAAACGCCAACCCACCTGCTATTGGCACTAAATGAGGAAGGAAAAAGAACATTGTCCCTAAAGGCTCAAGATACACAAACAGGCAACTGAGTTTGGGAAAGGTGGTTGTCTCCTTGACGCACACCATGGTGCCCTTGTCTACTCTCTGTCTTCTTCCTTGGACAGGTATTTTATTTCAAGCTTTGGTAAGTGGTCCGTACTGACAAATGAAATACGCCGAAAAAGATACTTATGTTGTTTTGTTCCTGCAGACACCTTATTTACTCCTAGTAGGTTCTCTCGTACCATTTTTCGGTGGAGTTGTACTGGCATCTTTGACTGAAGTTTCTTTCAACTGGTTAGTTATAATCTTTCCATTTCTGAAATTTCAAAGTCAAATGATTGGGGAATGCATCACACTACCCATTAGTTCAGTCAAGCTCACATTATTGGCAATTGAGTTAAGTCTTATATTTAAAAGCCTGTAACACTCAAAACTTTCTAAAATGAGAAGTGATGTGTTAATTTTTGAAGAGATTGTGATTATGTTACAAGCATATACATCACTGGCAATGCGGAAAAAAACTAATAATACCTTTACCTGTTATTTTAGCTAAAATAATGGAGCACATTTTATTTTATTTTATTTGCAATCTGAAGCCTTGGTTGTACTTCAGTCTCTTGCAATTGGTTTATTTCTTGTGGTCAATTTTGGAGCAGATGATGGATTGTTGGTTGTAGTGATTTGATATTTTAATGACTATTCATATCAATGATTATGCTTGGCCCCATGAGAAACACATGAAGAAGAAATGATTGTGGGATAGGGAGGGGAATAGAAAGATGACGAGGAGATGCATTTATCTACAAATCACAAGCATGAAATATCATCACATGTCAATTGTCTATGGCTCCCATATCATATAAATAGAAATCCTATATTTTTGTTTCTTGTGAAGTTGGTTCACTTTATTCCCTTCCTGATAGAGTTGATGCTTGAGATCTAGGGCCTAAACAACTTGTGACCATAGACTGCTCAGAGTTGTCCTATTTGATCTTCAAGTGCAACCCTTCCATTGTTCTATTGCATCTCTGAGCCATATTATCATACATTTCTAATCAACAATGGACTACCGGATTTACTTCATGTCAGTTGTTACTATCTCTTAGAAATTCTTTCTGCATTCATCATATAAGCAATTAAATTCACTATCAGCGAAGTTCACTGCAAGTTTGCTGCACAATTTTTATTTGATAGATACACGTGAGATTATTATTTTTCTTTACGTTTGTTGAATATATGAATAATTCATTTGAGAACAGAGACAAAACATGACAAGAAAGGGGAAGAACTAACCTACATGGAGCTTGGTCAAGGTCGCCGCTCATGTTTGATGGCATTGTTTCTGGTTCCACTGACGTTGTCGATGCCTGTTACCTATGGCCCCGTTGTTGCTTTCCTCGGTAGGGCATGGTCCATCAGCCACTGCGTGCAGACAATAGAATTTAGCCAGCAATTGCCGCTTATCTACGCTACAGATCGACCCATAGATAGGGAAAGGAAGCGATGACTGGTGGGGAGAGGAGTCGGGGGACGTGTTGTGATGGGACAAGAGGCGCAGTGGCAGGGAGAGAAGCTGAAGACTACGCCATGTGAGTTGCTGAAGTTGTGCCTTATGCGGTGGGGATAAGGGATGTGTGATGTGCTTGTGTGGTGAGAGGCGAGGAGTGGCTTTTCCTTTTTGTGGGAGGCTGTTCATATTTGTCTATTCTATTTTTATATTCAAGATACATACAATTATTTATCATCATTATAATCGAGATAATAAATATTTATTTATTTCATTAATGTGTTGAGTTATTTTGTTTTTGATTTTAATATGCTCTCATGGAATGGTAAAAAATTGGTTCATCCAATTTACAAGTTGAGTACTCTATGTTTGCATGTTCTTACATTTTCATGTGAAATCTTCATGCTAACTGTATGAAGTACTCATGCAGGATGGTTACAAGTCAACCAAGATTTTTTTACTATAATTGCTCAAGTACTGTGCGAAGGAAGCTGAAGACAATGTTCTTGATATTTTAGGAGATGCAAGTGAAGTGGAATAATGAAAATACATTGCATCAAGTACATTTTTCGATTGTTACTGTAAAAAAATTCTATACATGTGAAATTGGAAGTGCATTATGCTTATGTATGCAATAAAAAAATTAAAAGGCCCGTGGCAACGCACGGGAATTGTACTAGTTCCGAATAAAAGAGGAGGCGGAATAATTAGGCTGGCCATAGTGGGGGTAACATAAGTAGTATCATGCGCTTGGGACTCGTGAACATGCTTATGTGGCAGACAATTAAAGAAGAGAGAGATGATTATAGTAACATAGATAGATACTGTAACATAATAAATGTGATGCTACTATGTGTCATGCATGACAATAAATGAGACCACATATGATACTAATCTATGATACTATGCACTATAAAGTTACTGCCCACTATGACCAGCCTTAAGCGACGGCACGCATGAATGAAACCTGTCTGTCTGCCAGTGTGTCAGCGGCGGATCCAATGAAGGGTGATTGCGAAACGAACGAGCTGCACGAGGGAAACGATGGCGATCTCGCCGCCGTTGGGCGTTGGCCCATAACTCACTCTCTCACTAACTCTGTCAGACACCAAACAAGGGAGGACGTGCGTCGACCTCAACCATTAACGTTCTCGATCGCCAGCAGTTTACTTAGCACTCTGTTGTAGTGTGGTGCTCGTGTCGTGTGTACCCGACCTTCAATTAATCCTAAATAAACGTGAGGACGACCGGACGCCAAGTTTCTCTCTCTCAAGCTAGTCTCAAGCGTGAGGTCCTATCCCAACGGTTTTGGGTGCACGTGTTTCTGTCTGTCATTACCGTTCACTGTTGATAGCCAGAGATTGGGGTCCTCATTAACGAGCTCTGATTATGGGAGAAACGTGTGGCTATGTAGGTGTGCAGTGCGTCTCGTCCATTTCCGTTCCTGCCGACGGACCGGGGCGGAACACCTCACTCACTCACGCTCAAGCTCGAGCCTATGATTTAGAGGTCACATGCAGCTTTAATTCGCTCAGACACGTAGCAGCAACCCAGCTCACCCCAAGCCTTCTCCGGCTATAAGATAAGAACCAGCCAGCCCTCTACCGGCCAACACAGACCAAAGCAGATCGAGCGCATCCACTGCAGCAGGAATGGACTTCGGTACTGATGAGCGCCAACACAGCCATGGCGACGGCGGCGACGCGGCGGAGTGGAAGAAGGTGGTGGAGCTGAGGGCCGTCGCCGAGGCCCAGGACCCCGCGGCCAAGGTACCCTACCCTACCGCATCCATCTATCGTCTCCTTGAGTCCTCGTCGTGGGAGTATATATAATACAAGCCAGAATCTAACACGACACTGGACACCCGATATGACACAATGATACGGCTAGAGGAGGAACACTGTTGTCCAAAGTACAGACCCCTGTCAGTCTGTCACTGTCCTCGACTCCCTAAACCCATGACCACTTCATTTCCCAATCAGCGCGGTTAACTTAGGTTGGTGTGCTAGCTTAATTAGCTGATAGTGGTTGGTTCCTGGTTGGCTGGCCACCCACTCTTCTCATCTGCGAGGAGGGGGGGATACGAGTGGTTCATCTAGCATTCCTATCTTGATGGTCAACCATCCTTATAGAATTGGCCGTCCAACCATGTATTGTACATATCTGCTTTTACTTGGTCTATTCTACAAGGTCGAAGGATAGAGATTTTTTTTCATGACTACCCGACAAAAGCATATGGCAAGGGAGTTTTTTTTTCAACCATAGATGGCGATGTAATCTTAAGATGGGGCCTCCATCATCTTAGGTTGCTGCTCTATTTTTACTTTTTTTGCAAGATAAATTATTTTATATTTGGACGTGTTAGTTGTGCATCTTGTTATGCAGAGGCCTGACATTCGCTCAATGGGGTTGTACCAACTCGATGTAATGCTTGAATTGAAATGTCTTTGTAAAAAACACCATGTGTCATACGTGTGGGCAATGATCCACCTGTTGATCTACGCTATCATGCATGTGTAGGAGGAGGACGATTTCGTGCTGCGCCGGTTCCTGCGTGCACGGGATTACAACATTGGTAAGGCGTCGATGATGCTCCTCCAGTACCTCGCCTGGAAGCGCGTCGCCAAGCCCCATGGCTCCATCTCTGACGAGGAGGTGCGCGGCGAGATCGCAAAGAAGAGGGTCGACATGCAGGGCTTTGATTGTCTTGGTCGCCCCATGGCGTATATCTATGGCGCACGCCACTTTCCCGCCCGGCGAGACCTCGACGGATTCAAGCGCTATGTAGCCTATGTCCTCGACAAAATCTGCACGAGGTATATATATCCATATATTGATTTGTCATACTAGCTAGCTACGTCTGATCAATCGAGTTATTAATTGATGGGTTTTTCTTGGCCGTTATAGGTTGCCGGTGGGGCAGGAGAAGTTTGCGGCGGTGATAGACTTGAGAGGGTGGGGGTATGCAAACTGCGACATCCGAGGCTATGTGGCAGCGCTAGACATCATGCAGAGCTATTACCCAGAGCGATTGGGGCGTGTGTTCCTGATCCACGTGCCCTACATGTTCATGGCCGCATGGAAGATGGTCTACCCCTTCATCGATGAAAAGACAAAGAAGAAGTTTGTGTTCGTCGCCGATAGGGACCTCGATGCCACTCTTCGGGATGCCATCGATGAGTCCCAACTCCCCGAGGAATACGGCAGCAAGCTCAAGCTATAGGGCTACAATAGTTCAATGTCGTGCAAGCCCATCTCACTATCGAATAATTAACATATGCAATTAAGGGTGCCCTCAAACCAATGTCGGAGGAGCCTAAAGAGAGAAGCGACAATCCTTTCAAAGTCAAGAGTCCAACTCACCGAGGTTGACATAAGTGACATATGAGGCTATGCATCCATCCCCACTCAGTGGTTTGCTATAATTGTTTTTTTAAGGGTCACTCACATACACCCATCATGATGTTTAGATATGAGTGAATCCTACATAAATAATTCAAATGAATTTCATGTGGGTATATGCAAAGAGTGCAGCATTTTGGTGCTTGGGCTTCATGGTGCCCTTTTTATGAAACATTCAAAAATCACACTTCTATGTTTCGAAACAATCTGGAAAACGTTTCTCATTGACACGTGTATGTATACTACATGTGTAAAATTTCATGAGAGAATGTATTGATTCGCGAGGTACACAAAAAGTGAAAACCGTTGGATTTACATAGAGAATAGTGCGCACATTGTTCATTGTTTTCAAAATGAGCAATTTGTCTTTTCTGTGTAGTTCGTGTGTCAATATATTTTATCATGAAAACTTGCACACATGCAGTATATATCCGTATGAAGATGTTGACTGCTTTTCAGAATTTTAAAACATTAGAACTTTTTTACAAAAATTTCAAAGAAAACTAGCTCCATGGAGCACAAGCACCAAAGGCATTTCTGAATTGTAAACTTGTATACGAACGTGAGATGTACGTTTCTTTAGAAAAACCGCGAGAGGTAGTGGACTGATTGATCCAATTAGATCAACATTATCGTACGTACACTCCTCTAAAAATAAACAAGTCCAGTCAGATTGTGGTAGAGAGAACTTCTCTAGTGAGTTTGACTCCTTTTATGCGGAACACGGCATTATTCATGAGAGGATGCCTCCCTATTCATCCCAGTCAAACGGGGTTGCCAAGCGAAAAAAACGTACTCTAACTGATTTAGTTAACGCTGTGTTAGATACATCGGGTTTGTCCAAGAGGCATGGTGGGGGAGACTATATTGACGTCATGTCATGTCCTGAACAAAGTTTCGACAAAGGATAATGAGATCATTTCCTATGAGAAATGGGCGAAGAGAAGGATAACACTCTCGTACTTGTGGACTTGGGCCTGTTTGGCGAAAGTCAATGTGTCGATCCCCAAAAGTGTAAGCTTGGACCAATGATCATGGACTGTGTTAATTTGGGCTACTCTAAGAATAACATTGGCTATAGATTTCTAGTAGTGAAATTTGAGGTCCCTGACCAAAAGGTCGGTACAATTATTGAGTCTAAGGATGCTACATTCTTTGAGGATATTTTCCTATGAGAGATATGCAAAGCACTTCTAGACAGGAGTCTGAGAAAACTCTTGAGCATCCCATTCTTGTGGAATATTATGAACAAAGACATGATGAAAATTTTGAGGATGATGATCACGAAACCCTTGGTAGGGGCAAGAGACAAAGGATAATGATTTCTTTGTGTACCTCATGGATGATACTCCCACTACTCTTTCAGAAGCGTATGCATCTCCAGATGCTGACTACTGGAAGGATGCGGTCCGTAGCGAGATCGATTCCATCATGGCTAACGGGACGTGGGAGATCATTGAACGTCCCTATGGTTGTAAACCATTGGGATGTAAGTGGGTGTTTAAAAAGAAGCGTAGGTCCGATAGTACTATTGAAAATTACAAGGCTAGACTTGTGGCCAAGGGTTATGACCAGAAAGAAGAAGAAGATTTCTTCGATACTTATTCACATGTAGCCAGACTGACCACCATTTGAGTATTACTCTCGTTGGCGGCCTCGCATGGTCTTCTTGTCCACCAGATGGATGTTAAGACGGCTTTCCAGAACAAAGAACTAGACGAGAAAATCTACATGCAACAGCCAGACGGCTTTGTGATAGATGGTTAGGAAGGAAAGGTGTGTAACTTGTTGAAATCTTTATATGGCCTGAAACAAGCATATAAGCATTGGCATGAGAAGTTTAATACAACTCTGACATCTGTCGGCTTTGTGGTTAACGAAGCTGACAAATGTGTATACTATCGCCATGGTGGGGGCGAAGGAGTTATACTGTGCTTGTATATTGATGACATGCTGATATTTGGAACCAACCTCAAAGTCATTGAGGAGGTCAAGTCGTTTCTATCTCCGAACTTTGAGATGAAGGACCTTGGTGTGGCTGATGTTATCTTGAACATCAAGCTACTAAGAAATGATGAGGGTGGGATTACACTTCTGCAACCCCATTATGTTGAGAAGGTGTTGATTCGTTTTGGATATTCGGACTGCAAACCATTCAAACACCATATGATCCTAGTGTGTTAATTTGAAAGTTTGAAGGCACAGCTAAGGATCAATTGAGATACTCTCAAATTATTGGTTCACTCATGTATCAAGCGCAATGAGGCCTGACATCGCGTTTGCTGTGAGCAAACTGAGCCGGTTTGTTTCCAATCCGGGTGATGTACATTGGCATGCTATTGAAAGAGTAATGCGCTATCTGAAAGGTACTATGAACTATGGACTTCAATACACCGGATACCCGTCGGTACTTGAAGGGTATAGTGATGCGAATTGGATCTCTGATGCTGACGAGATGAAGGCCACAACTAGGTATATGTTTACTCTTGGAGGTGACGTTGTTCCCTAGAAGTGTTGCAAGTAAACAATCTTAACAAGATCGACAATGGAAACAAAATTAACAGCATGAGACACATCTGGTGTTGAAGCGGGGTGGCTTCGAGATCTTTTGATGGACTTGCCAGTGGTTGAAAAGCCGGTTCCGACTATCCTTATGAACCGTGACAATCAGACAATTATTGCCAAAATGAAAATTTCAAAGGACAACATGAAGTCCAACAAACATATAAGAATGAGATTAAAAGCTGTCAGAAAATTAAGAAACTCAGGAGCGATAGCATTGGATTATATCC
Organism: Triticum dicoccoides; assembly: GCF_002162155.2. Lineage (NCBI taxonomy): Eukaryota > Viridiplantae > Streptophyta > Magnoliopsida > Poales > Poaceae > Triticum > Triticum dicoccoides. The sequence goes on along the minus strand of NC_041389.1, from coordinate 710,394,062 downwards.
AAGCGGCTAAGAATCTGGCAGTTCCCTTTACAAAAGGGCTATCACGTGTTGTGATAGATAATGCATCGAGGGAGATGGGTATGAGACCCACGTGAGTTGCCATGGTGGTAACCCAATATATGTGATCGGATCGATCCCGTGAAGTAGGACCTGGAAAAACAAGTCGGTGGTGAACTGAGGAGAGTAATTTTACTAACCCACTACGCTGGAGATGCAATACTCTCGGAAACAGTATGGTAGGTTGACTATTATTTTAATGTGTTCCGAAGCTTATATAAGAACGGTGCTATCCTACAAAGTGATCTTTGAAGGAATACACCTATATGAGCCCGACAGTTGGTCACAGTCTACGAGATTAGAGTAATCTCTAGTAAGCTCATGAATAGGCCAGGAGTGTGACTTATATGCTCCACCCGAGGGGTCAGCCTTCAGCAGTCTAGTACTAGTAAGACATATGGTGAAATTTCTTTACGTCGAACTGACAATTCAAGGCATAGTCCATTGTTCAATCGTGCATGAGCGTAGCTACTTGCTCTACGTGAAGCTCAACCTTAACATGTCTCCACTGAAATACTGGTATATCAAAAGAGTGTTTGGAACAAAGGACAAAATGGGTCCTTGAGATCTAGTGGGGGATTGTTGGAATATTAGGATGGGCCTAGGGCTCATCTAACAATTTCGGGAAAAAATTAAGGGTCCATGTGGATTTATATGGCACTAGGGGTGGTGGGAAGTTTACTCCCACCTTGCTAGTTAGAGAGGAGTTGGACCACCTTATAAGGGATTCTCTTCCACATGCTATTGGAGCTTGACAAGAGAAGAGGCTCTCGCACGCTCCTCCTCCGCTGTCCGCCTCGCCACACCGCGCTGCGGTTTGCGGGAATGAGCCGAGCTGAGCTCACATCTATGCGCTTATTTTTGCCGGTCAGGAATGGAGAGTCATTGACAAGTGGACCATGATCTGAGACGTCAGATCATGGGCTGTTACCGACTCGGACATGGGCTTAGCCCACGTCTGTCCACACGGCCGCGCATATATGCTTCTCCTACGTCTTTGTCATCACCATGTCTCAGCCAACCGACGCCGACCGTCTCGCCGCCGAGAAGCTCAAGGCCGAGAAGAAGGCCGCCGAGGACGCCGTTGCTGCCGCTGTCGCGGCCTCTGCCTGCCCTACTGGAAGGTATAACTCGTTTATCCCGCTCCTACTGTTTTCTGTTTTAACCATACTAGCGTTATACGTAAATGTGTCTGCAATTAGTGTAGTATGTGCTAGCATGATCAAATATCGACATGTGTTTTATTTCTGTTAATGCCATGTTAGTGATTTTTTCTTGGATTAATTCAGTTAAAAATTGCCTATTTACTTAACAGGGGTCAACAGAACGCATGCCAAAGGAGGGGGTCAGGGTGGGGAGGGAGGACCTTACCACATCCGTGCTCAATCCGAGCACCATGGCCGAGGACAGGGTGGTGCTTGCTTGGTTGTGGAGGAGGAAGAGAGATGGAAACACGTCGCCGTGGGATGGAGCACCAGCGCGTGGGTGTGTGTGGCTGGAGCACGAATAGACAGAAGAGGAAGGAGAGCAGCGATGATGGGTTCATGGGGCGCGCTAGATAGAGAAGAGGAAGGAGAGCAGCCTTGCTCTAGGTGTGGATTTTTGGTGCGGATTGCTTTTTTTTAGTGGCCGCACCGACCACAAACTGCTGGATGTTGCTATGCGGGGTAGCATCGATTGTAAATAAATTCTTCTAAATGAGCACCCATAAAATTACTGGATGTTGTTTGTTGTTACTGTGATAGTTTAATGTTCATGCCTACCATATCTGATGAATACATCATCAGATACAATAGTTAAAAGTGAGTGAAATATGGACGTGAATTTTTAGGACATGATGGCACGCGATGCCGTAATCCTGGGCGTCCGCATGCGCATCACGATTACTAATTAATATAGGGCTTTTTGCAATACGATGGCAGTAACTCAATGATACATAGGAATATACAGCCATGGATGGGCAATGACGCTTTAAATTCGTATGGTACAACATTGCCTGGTAGTTGAGTTCTGGCAGCCCGTACATTCACAGATGTGTTGAATTAAATTGGTGCTGGGTAACTTGATGGCTTGCATGTCGGTCTTTGCAGTGAATTAAATGCAGCATATGTACTAGTTAATGGAACGGGGTGTGCGAGGCCGGCATTTTAAACACAGATTGGATGGGGACTTGTTCTCCAGGGCAAGAAGACTAGTGCTAGCAAAAGATGTATCCGACATCAGATGGGCTGGACAAATCATGTTGGTTCCGAATTTGTTCTGCTAGCAGGAGTTGGTTCTGAACTTGTGATATGTGTGCCCAGGAGTTGATTTGCACGGCGCAAAATCTTATCATCAGATTGGCTGGAGACTAATTCTCTCGGAGCAGGTTGCAAATAATGAATGCTCCTCAACCCGTTGCTGAAATTTCATCAGCAACAATGGGTTTCAAATAAATCCATTTCAAAATTAATAATAAAGAGGGTCGCCATGGAAGGGAAACATGGAAAAGAACACTTGAGGATGCAGAGGATCCACATGAACCTCAACTTATGGTGACTACTACGAGTAGAGCAACCTCATTGCCATGGGTGTCACTGGAGGAGCAAGAGAGAGAGAGAGTGTGTGAGAGAGAGGGAGAGGGAGAGGAAGAGGAAGAGAGAGAGAGCACAGAGATGGACAGTACATCAACAATGCCCTATCTCCAAAAAAAAACCAAAAGAAACTCTACATCTTCATGTATTTGTTCTGGCTAGCAATGGCATGAACAGAGAGCAAGAACTAGAGAGCGTGAGAGTGAGAGAGGAGTTACGCAATGGACAAGAAATGAGGAGAAGATGCATGTGATGGTGCTGGTCGCTCCTGGATGTATGCTGCAAATAAATAAGATATTCCCTCCTCTAATCAATAGCATGGGATCAGTGTAGTTATTGTGTGGTGGGCATGCTCACTTATTGGTTGTGGAATACTGAAACTATACCTCGCTGACACCGTGTGCATAAATCGCTATACATGCTCGTCGTATAAAAATTGCACGAATCACATGGGAATGAGCGGACATGATATCGACCTCGCGTGGCTACATGTGCACTCATGATTTATCGGTGAAATATTGAAAATAAATATTTCTTTAGGAAGAAAATATTTGAAGCTAACCCGAAGTTGTTGACAATTAAGATATTCCTCAATTCCGGATGCCACCGACGTTGTTGGTGAGACAGGGGGGAGAGAGGGATGAAGAGTAGAGAAAATGTGACAACGGTGCATATTAAAATTTCCTATTTTTAGATAATTCATCCGAAATTTACTTATGATCGGAAAAACGGTGCATATTTTTAATGGTGACCATGGCCAAATTCAAATAGTGCAAAAGAAAAAAAAGGGAATATAATCTTGCATACCAAATAACCGACATTTTCTAAAAAATAATTAACAACAACAAAAATTGTATATAAACAATCCCACTTCAATGCACCACTATAATTTCATCCATGTGATAAATATTGTATACAAACAATCTCACTTCAATGTACACGGAGCAGATTTTATGATATTTTTCATTCGTTGCAATGCATGAGCATTTGTATTGGTCATTTTCATGACCGATGCCAAGTAGCTATACCTGGCCAAACGGGCCGGCCCGGCACGGCCCGGCCCGGCCCATCGTAATCGTGCCTGGCCCGGCACGGCCCGCCAGGGCACGATTACTATACGGGCCGTGCCGTGCCGGCCCGCGTGCTGCGCCCCCAGGCCCAGGCACGGCCCAGTTAGTAAACGGGCCGGCACGTTGGCCCGTTTAGCACGGTGGGCCACATATTTTCAGCCTGTTATTTGCCGCATTGAGCGTTTTTTAGCCTATTTTTATATACTGGGCCATATATAGATGTATAAAAAAAATAAAAAAACGTAATCGGGCCGTGCCGTGCCGGCCCGCGTGCCCAGCCTCCAAGCCCAGGCACGGCCCAGGGCGTGCCGCGTGCCAGGCCCGGCCCGTTTAGACCGTGCCGTGCCTGGCCCAAGGCGGGCCGTGCCGCGCGTGCTCACGGGCCGGCCCGAAAAGAACGGCCCATTTGGCCAGCTATACAAGTAGCCACGGACAGACGAAAAAAAAAATCTTTTTCTCATCCGGCGCCGCCCTGTATTCCCGAAACTGCCCTCGGAATCTCTCCCCAACGCTCGCCCTCGCTCCCTCCCATCCTCATCTTCCTCGCCGCCGCCCAGATCCGGCGTCCCCGGCCCCGGTCCCGGTGGCCCGCAGCTCGCGGCAGGCCGCCCGGTCGGTCTCTCCTCCCAATCGAAGCTCGGCCCCGCCCCACCCCGCCGGGCAGCTCCTCCCCGACGCCCTCCTGCAGGTAGGCGCGCCCGCCCCCATTCCACCTGATTGATTGTGCTAGCGATGCCACTTCCGGCGCATAGTGGCCACTGGAAAGTGGAAACTGCCAAGCAGAGTAGGACCTCTTACCTTGGCCTCCATGGTTGCTACCGGTAGAATCGCCAACCATGGGTCAGACATGAATACTGTGTCGAAAGATTGTATTGATGTATGTGTGCCTAGTTAGTTAGTTAGTTTTGTACTACTCGATGTGGTAAAATGTACAGCCGACTTTTGTTGGAAGACAACCTGCATTGCAGTGGTGTTCCTCTGATGTACACAGTTCTTAGCTCACTCGTTTATCTTTCTCTGAAACAAGTGTTATTTCTGGATATCGGTTTGTAGCGCATCACTGTAGTTCAGATCAATTAGCTGCCGCAGTGCCGCTGAAGCTGAATCCTCTCGGTTTTATGTGATTGCCAAAATAGACGCGTAACCATTGATCGCTGAGAAACCAGAGCACGTACGAGCCTGTCAAAATTTACCCTATAAAACATTGAAACTTCTGCCCGTAGGGAGTACTGTATTTAACTAGCTAGCTGGAAACAATTTCAGGAAGTATTGCCAAAAGACAAAAGGGAGACACGGATCACGATGGCGTTACGACAGGCACTGGGATGGTCTGACGGGGAGGTGATGCGGCCAGAGTCGAAGACCTGCTCCCGCCTGATGCGTCACACCGCGGGCATCTTCTCCGTCGGTGGCGCCCTCGCTTCCTGGGTTCTCTGTCGCCTTCACTATGGTAGTATTTCTTCCACCACATACTTTACTTTGTCTACTCACTCATGTTCAGACATGCATACACCTATTTGTTCGTTGATACTGCCGCCTGTGCTGTGAATCTTGTTCTTTTCATGTCTCTCTATCTATCTACATGATTTGTATGAATACAGTATCGAGTGTTACTGGCCGTCGAAAGCAAGCGACTCGAACCTTGAAATTACTTGGATTTAATAGCTAACCCTGCAGTGTATTGTACTCATCTGATCGGTCATATATATATGCAGGTCCGAGGATAACGGTCCCGAGGAGCCTGAGGTGGGCATCCTGTGGAGCGATCTGCACGAGCTTGGCGTCGGCCTCGCTGGTGCGGCTCTTGAGCCCGGAGTGCGAGCCGCAGAACATAGCGGCTTACGACAGGCCCGAACACAAGCCTGCATAGCAGTGGTACATGTATCTTGGAGGCGAGGTTCTTGATGATCTATCCCAGGAGATGGAGACTCGTTCATCTGCACCTTGTCGTGTGAGAGAGGTTCATTTACCCATATCGTAGCTGCCCTGGACCTGGTTGCTGCGCGAGTCTGATGGTGTGCGGTGAAAGGTCCAGGAGCTCAATGTGTCTTTTTTTGCCCTGGCTGTTGCTGCTGGGTGTTTTCTTCTTCTGAAACTAGTGCATTCAGTACTTCCTCTGTAACTTAACATGACAGTGCTAAAAAGGTCTTATATTGAGTTATAGAGGGGGTGTACTAGTACCTCTGGTGTCAAGCAGAGTGCTTTTTTTGAGAAAAGCATAGTTGAGCAAAGGCAGACGGACGCCACCGTCTGCTGTTGGGCCCTGGCCGGCATTCCTTGCGGCGGCACAGCAGCGTCGGAGTTGGTGGCACTGATCGGTCGACGAGAAGAGGGGTCGAGCGGCAGGCACGCGCGAAGAAGGGGCATGAGGGAAACGGGTGGCTCGCCGTTGTTTGGTCATTACTACTCGTGATGGATCAACTCCAACCGCTGAGTTATAAGTAAGCTCTTCAATTAATCCATGCCGTACGTACCAATGTGTGTGGTAGAGTGGTAGGGCACTGCATCGATTCTTCTCGCGACTGTTCGGTCACTCGCCTGTCCTGTCCTTTCTGTCCTTTAGGGTGTGTTTGGTTCAGGGAACGAAGTCGACTACCAAAACATTTCATTTCATCTATTGTGCTCAAGCAAACACAGAGACGGAACCAATCCATTTTAGTGGAATGGAACCATGATATTCCATTCCACTTCGTTCCGCAACCAAACACACCCTTAGTCCAACCAAGAGGACCGACATTACAACTCAACTCAGTCCTCTGGACAGTGGCCAGTGGGATTACTTTAGCTTACACTTTGTATGCGTATAATAATCAAAAGGGTGCTCCAATAGTAACAATCTAATTCGGGTGTGTCTCCATCTGTCCTTAACGTTCTGTATCTCATGACGCATGACGCGTCAATGTATGAGTATTCTACTGGTCCATGCTTCTCCCACACTTATCCTTAAACTGCCCGCAGCGGTTAAGACCAAGTGATTTGGACACATTTTATCATCCAACATGGTACCCTACCGCCGGTCCATGGACTGGTCTAGACGTCCGTTTTTCCGTCAACTGGAGTAAGCTAGAGGGGCTTTGCAGGCATCATGACTGCTACCAAGCACATGTTGGCCACTCGGACCCACCCAAAAATATCTCCCGCGGAAAGCGGTTGCCGTGCATTCATGCCGGCTTGCGTGACTCCAGAGCACGCGCCACATTCATGCTGGCCCAGAAGCAAATTTACCTTTCACTGAAGCCAGCATTGAAGCTCGGCACCCGGTCTCCACACATGTTCCATTGTTGGATAAGTGTGACCAGACAGGACAATTATCCTTAATAGAATAAATCGTGCAATAATGTACCATACAAGTGATCGATGATCCACACATTGATCTATTGTCATTATATGTTTACAGGAAAAAGATAATGCAATTTAATAATATCAGTTATCCAAAAATCAAAATGCATATTATATTTTTAAGAACATCACACATTAATTAATAATATTATAATGTTTAACAAATTTTTATAAATTTAGATATAAGTTTCAATTCAAATATGTAACTTTCACTGCACTTACTTTCTTAACTGAAAATAATAATATGTAGGATTTACATAAGTCAATTTTCGACTTCCAAACATTGCTTTTCTATTAAATCAACATTTAGTTATGTCTTAATTTATTTGTGTTATAATACAAATAACTGAAACATGTCATTAGAGGCAAAACAAAATAAATATTTGTACTAAACTTTTATATTTACTAGCAAATATGCCCGTGCGTTGCAACGGGAGAAAAACTATCAAATTATGCAGAAGTGGTAGATAATGGCTATTAAAATGCCAAGGTGAGATAAGGGCTTCTAAAATGTCAATTCAAAAACCATGTCTAAGTGATGTCATGATGAGATAAGAGTCTTTTGAAAAGTCATTTCAAAAAACAAAAAATGGGATGGTTTGACCATGATTTGATTTCCTAAGGCGCAAACTGCATTGATGGACCCTGCCTAAGCTAGACTGATGAATGATGTATATCATTTTGACCTAACGTAGCGGTGGTTGTCATAACAATTACTGTGGTACCAGAATAAACATAGCTGTGTATGAAGGCAAAATAGACATTTAGTTATTTTTATATAGTTTACAAAAACTAACCCATAGAAAGTTGTGTCAATATTTTTTGGGTTCAGCGTTGTACGAAACATGGAAGCCTTTTTCTACCCGATGCGAAGGATTAAATAAAATCATAAATCGACCTCTAGAGATCCCTTATTAAAACTTCTACGCAGGCGATGTTTGATTTTGTTCATCATTTACGGGCCTGTTTTAATTTTGGAAACATTTCAAAAAAATCATGTATATTTTTTTCTAATTCCAGAATGTGTTTTGAATACTGGATTTTTTAAATCATGTTTTTTTCATGAACATCTATTTGATATTGTGATTTATTTCCTATGATATGCGATTTTTTTTGAAATCATGAACAATTTAGGATTTTTCAATAAAACTCGCAGCTTTTTGAAATTTGGTTCTTTTAAAAATCCCGAATGAATTTAAAGAATGAAAAAAAAGGAATTAAAAAAGTAAAAAACAAAAAACGAAATAGAAAACAGGGCGCCACCAGCCACATATGGGCCGGCCCATTAGCACGTGCAGGAGGAGGAGGCGCGGCATGTACATTTTTTTCTAGTTCAGACTATGTTTGGAATACTGGATTATTTTTTAAAAAACATGATTTTTTATTTCTTGAACATCGATTTGATATTCCGATTTTTTTTATGGTATGCAAACAATATTTTGAAATCATGAATATTTTATGACTTCTCAATAAAGCTCGCAACTTTTCGAAATTTATTTCAAAATCCTGAATTAACTTAAAGAAGAAAAAATAAAAACATAAATAAGAAAGTGAAAAGCAAAAAAGAGAATAGAAAACAGGGCCCACCACCAGCCAATTACGGGCCGGCCCATTAGCGCGTGCAGGAGGAGGAGGCGCGCCATGTACATTTTTTTCTAGTTCCAGACTATGTTTGGAATACTGGATTATTTTTTTAAAAAACATGATTTTTTATTTCATGAACATGTATTTGATATTCCGATTTTTTTCTATGATATGCAAACAATATTTTGAAATCATGAATATTTTATGACTTCTCAATAAAGCTCGCAACTTTTCGAAATTTGATTCTTTTCAAAATCCGTAATTAATTTAAAGAAGAAAAAATAGAAACAGAAATAAGAAAGTAAAAAGCAAAAAAGAGAATAGAAAACAGGGCCCACCACCAGCCAATTATGGGCCTGCCCATTAGCGCCTGCAGGAGGAGGAGGCGCGCCAGGTACATTTTTTTCTAGTTCCAGACTATGTTTGGAATACTGGATTATTTTTTTAAAAAACATGGTTTTTTATTTCATGAACATCTATTTGATATTCCGTTTTTTTTCTATGATATGCAAACAATATTTTGAAAACATGAATATTTTATGACTTCTAAATAAATCTCTCAACTTTTCGAAATTTGATTCTTTTCAAAATCCTGAACTAATTTAAAGAAGAATAAATGAAACAGAAATAAGAAAGTAAAAAGCAAAAAAGAGAATAGAAAACAGGGCCGACCACCAGCCAATTATGGGCCGGCCTATTAGCGCGTGCGGGTGGAAGACCTGCGCTTCCTACGGAGCCAAAAAGGAGGAAAAAGTGTAGGAACCAGGGATCGAACGCTGGTCTCCCGCGTGCTAGGCGTAAGCCTTGGCCATTGGGCTACTTGTGCTCTTGTGTTGTATGAGTGTATCATTCTTTAAGAACTAAGTCGGCGGTGATTTTGAAATAAATCCGAATCATTTTACTTATGGATGGCATAGTGGGTAATTTATGCGAACTTCGAGGGCGATTTCTATGACGGACGACCAGAAACACTATTTGCTTTATTAGTAGGTAAAGAGGTAAAGATAAAGATAAAGAGGTAAAGATAAAGATATATAACTCATTTTTATACATGGCAGGCATAGTAAATATTTTTTTCCTTTTTATGATAATTAATCAAATGTCAATGTTATTAAATATTAATAATAGTGTTACTTATTTTATCATCATAATGTCTATGGTTGAGCAATATGCATGCATCATATTAAATTTAAACTCTGTTTATAATAAGAGATATATTTGTTATAAGTTTTCCATATGCTAAGCCTAAAGAGATATTTAAACTAAATCTCCACGAATATGACAAAATAATAAACCAAAAATATCACATGTCTTCATGGATTAATTTCTTATACTTGCATTAGCATAGCGTGTATATATATCCATATATGTATTTTTAAATATTCTTATAGAGATCACAAAGGTGTATTGTGTCAGAAATATCTAGCGGTTTCTAATTCTAGAGTATAGAAAATCATTAGCAGGTGCTTGTGGTGTAAGCTTACTTTGGCAAACCGAGCTTATTATTTTTTTAGGTATTTAGTAGGGTCTTGGGTGTAATAACTATTTACTAATCATGTAGTGGTTTTTTTAGTACAATTCTAGATCACATGCTTTTTTTAGATCAAAGATGCATGTACTGCTATGCAGGCCGCCTGTATTGCGCGCGGGCGAGGGGAGGGGGGGTGAGAGAGGTTCATTTACACATGACATAGCTGTCGAGGAGTTCAATGTGTCATTTTAGAGCAACTCCAATGCGCCGACCCAAACGGATGGCGATTTTTGTCCTTTTTTGTCCGTTTGGGTCGGCCAGACGGACACAAACGTCCGCTTCGGCATTTTGGTCGGCGCAAGCGCCCAACGCTGGCCCGACCCATTTTGACGGTGTGAGAAAAAAAAGTGCATGCATATTTAAAATAAAAAAAACATTAAAGCCGGCAAGGAAGGCCGGCGAGAGTCCACACGTCGACATTAGCGTTAAAGAAAACTAAAAGCAAACTAAACTACGAGGTGGCGCACTGCCCTAGGCGTCATCGTCGTCCTCGGGGTCGGTGAGGTCGATGAGTGTCGGCGCAGGGCCGATCCAGGGGAACGTCTTGTTCCAGGCGGTGGTGATGCCGGCAGCGGGCAGCTGTCACTACAAGAAATATGTCAACTTGCGACCATCACTATTGGTCGCTGGATGGTCATTATTTTTCATTTGCGACCTTTTTATAACCAAAAACAGATGGTCAAAAACTAACCATCTTTAATGGAAATTGACGACCTTCTTTGTGATAAGGTCCTTGAAGGCAACGACCAAAACAAAAGGTCGTTGATCCTACGACTTTCTGTTTTGGTAGCTAGCTGTCTGCCTAGGCCACGTCGGATCCGACGTGGCAAGCTGACGTGACAAAATTGCAAACAAATGAAAAGGTCGTTGATAAGAATCAGCCCGGTCCAGTTCGGTGTTTTATATGGGCCGAGCCCAACAATTCAGCCTTTTTAATATTTATTTTTTTGTTAATTTTTGCTAGCTACATGGGCCTAACCCAACAATTTGGCCTTTCTATTTTCTGGGTCATGGCCTTTTTGCAAACCATTTCATTAAGCCTATTTTTCTGGTTTTTTCAGAAATACACAATGTTCCGATCCACTATAGTTTGGGCCATATCCTTTTTATAGCCCAAATATTATTTTGTCAAGTGGAACATTTGGCCTTTTTCATTCACAGATTTCAATTTACACATTTGAATAGCAAACAATCAATAAATCTCTCAATTAACTGATTAAATCCAGAAATCATCCAGTCAAATACTCACAAGAGCACATACACATCTGCACGTCCAACAAATGCACATACGATCAAAAACAGATACACAAGCACCAAAACTTTTTTTTGAGGGAAGGCCATCATGGCTAGCTTTATTAAGAATTAAAACGGAATTACATCATCCAAGAGTTTGGGTATGACACAATCTGGAGGATCGTTCGCCCAACTCCTACTAAGCTTATTACAATAACAATAATTTGCTAGCACATGCGCTACTTGGTTCGTTTCACGACCACAATGTCTGAATTTAACCTTCCCAATCATCGATGCCACTTCCACACATTCGGCGAAGATGACCACAGCAACATCCCACCATCTGTTTTGGCCTGAGCATTGTTCAATCACCGTTGTAGAGTCTGATTCAGCTTCAACTCTAGGAAAGCCCAAGGAATTTGCCAATACAAGTCCATCCCTCATCGCTTGAGCTTCAGAGGATACCACATCCATAGCGTTCGGTAGAAAGGTGCATTAAGCTGCCAAGAACTTCCCCTTCTCATCTCTGATTACAACTGTTGTTGCCCCCGACCTCTCATTCTCAAAGAATGTTGCATCAACGTTCACCTTGACAAACTTCGGTTCTGGTCTCATCCATCTTTGTATCTAGTTGTCTCGGGGTTTATGATTAGCTTCCTAGAAATTGTTAGCAATTGCCATTACCGACATAGACCATCTGGAGATTAGTGGGGGTGAACCATTATGTGTGATCTCCCGCCGGATCCACCACAGATACCACCCCCCCCCCCACTACAATGACTTGTTTGACATCTAAGCCAGGCTTAAGAGGAAGCGAGCGATCATCCATCAACAGCAAATTTTCCAGGACCACTGATCCTGATCGTTGCCCCTCCATATATTGATCAACAATATCTAATATTCCCAAACTTTTCCATAATTCCTTCGCATGCATGCAGTCGAACAGAAGATGTTTAATATCTTCAGCCCCTCCCTGGCATATTGGGCACCCGCTTTCACTTCCAACACGGTGATTTGCAAGAATGGATTTTAGGGGGATAATTCCATGCAATGCCCGCCAACAAAAGATAGAAACTTTACGTGGGATCTTGAGTTTCCAAAGCTTACTCCAAATCTCCGGAGTTTGAGAGCCCGCAGGACGCTCTGTCCTATTTGCATGTGCCCTAAAAGATCGCTCCCACTGCACTTTGTACGCTGATCGAACCGTAAATATGCCATTACGTTCAGGATGCCATGCAATAAAATCATCAAAGGAATTAGTATTGACCGGAATCTGTAATATCCTTTGAACATCCACCGGATTAAGGATAGATCTGATGATCTCCTCATCCCAAGTTCCTGTATAAGGATCCAGAAGCTCGCTAACAGAGGTTAGTATAGATTGGCCCCGACTTGAGATTAGCTTACGGTCTGGACTTGCAGGTATCCACGGATCCTGCCAAATGTTGACACTCTCCCCAGTACCAATGCGCCAGATATATCCCAACTTGAAGGTCTCCAGTCCCTTCATCACACTCTGCCATGTGAATGAAGCGCCATTTTTAAGAGTTGCATGAAGTAAGTCAACATTTGGATAGTATTTTGCCTTTAACACTCGAGCACAAAGGGACTCTGGATTAGTAATCAGGCGCCAACACTGTTTTGAAAGCATTGCCAAGTTAAAAGAGTACAAATCCCTAAACCCCATACCTCCTTCAATCTTGGGATAGCACATTTTCCCTCCAAAAGAAACGTAGTGTTCCGTTTCCCCTCTTATACTATCTAAAAGAAACGTAGTGTTCCGTTTTCCCTCTTATGTTCCCCGCTTTTCGTCCAACCCTCACGACCCCCTCTCCCCTCCAGCGATTTTTTCCCTCCTACGATTTTCTCCCTGCCAGTTTATCCTCATCTGGCCGGACAAACCGACTCTATCTTTGGTAAGCATATAATTCACGTAAGGTAAACAATCGCAATCAATCCAAACGCAATTAATCATGCATGGTAATCAATTGTTTCATAGCGGTGATCAATCTCCTTCTTCCAATCAAACAGTGGTCAATCTTCTTCCTTCTTTCAATCAATTCCTTTCTTGTATGACAGTGGTTTATCTGCCATCACCCATTTTCTTCCGTGCTTTGATTGATTTATTTATTATCTTACCAAATCAGTGATTATGGAAGCAATCATATACTATTACTCCCTCCATTCCGTTGATTGATCGGGCATATTTTTCTCTCCAGTTTTTCCATTGAATGAGGCGCATGGTGAGATTCACAGCCCAATTTTTCCGAACCGCTCTTTTGACGGCTCCTCCTCTATGCTAGAGTACAAATTAATTGCAGCCTCTTTATTTTCCTTTTGCATGACCATAACTTTTTTTATTTTTTGCGGGGAAGCATGACCATAACTAACAACCCACTATTAGGGGATTTAGTTTGACGCATGGCCGGATGACAGGGCTATGACGCGGCTAAGGGATGACATAGCCGATCCCTTTCCTCCCAAGGCCTATGCATATAAGAATCAGATCGCAATCATCTCGCCCCCTTTAATTTCGCAAGGGCTCTAAACTGGATGCACACGGCTCTAACCGTCGCCAAGGGCGCCCGCAGGACATGTACGTGAGGGAGGCCGCCGGGACGGAAAGCTCGTCAACCACACGGCCAACTCGGGGGCGGTGAGGAGACGTGCACTAACCCGGGCGGGTTCATGGTTAAGTTCATGGCGACGGGGTCGTGGAGGTAATTCAGGGATATTAACCGCTGGCGCTAGCAAAAGATCATGTTCGGCGGAGGCAGCTATATGAGTGCCATGTCATTGCGGTCCTCAGCAATCGCCGACCGGCCCAGAAGCTTCAGAAAATTCCATAAAATCCTGGCGATGGGCTTGATGGCGGCCTACTAGCTATAGACAAGATTGGCGTTGTCGTCTTTCTTGAGGACCCAGGTGCGGCTGACAAACTCTATGGATAAGCGGAAGTCTTCTGCGCGGCTATTAGCTTTGGCAATGCATAACGTCAGCTTGCTTGCACAAGGATTAATCATGATGCATGACGCATGCATCAACATGACGTCAAGAATTGTAAAAATTCAATAAGTGCTTCCTTCTTCCATAGTTTCCTTTCCTTGGGAAGTATCGATCCTTTTGTTTGGTGTGTTCTCCTTATTTCTAGGCTTGCATTTTGTGTTGTTTCGTTTGCTCTCGAGAGTTGTAAAAAATTATATTTTCATTTCATATTGCAGTATTCATGCAAAGGTTGAGCGACAGCTATCTTTTGATCTTAAACCGTACTGCCTCTAATTTGTTTCCTTGTAATTTGTGCATTTTTTCTCCAATCTGTGTGGATAGCTCGTGTTAGGTAGATTTGGAACATGTGACTGCAGATGTAAATTAATATGAACAAAGAATAACGGGGTATGAATGAACCACTAGCAAGTGCCACTGTGTGGATGAGCTCGTGTAAGGTAGATTTTGAACATGTGACTGTAGATGTAAATTGATATGAACAGAGAATAATGGGTTATGGATGAACCAGGAAAAGAGAATAACGGGCTATGAATGAACCACAATCTGTGTGGATGAGCGCGTGTAACTGGTGTAAGGTAGATTTGTAATATGTGATTGTAGATGTAAATAGTATGAACAGAGAATAACGGGCTATGAATGTACCACGAGCAAGTACTAGACACTAGGTGCCATTTATTCCAATAGGTATGTCAAATTACAAAGACAATTAATCATGTAGTCAAGAATGGTATTTGTGCACCCAGGCACATTGCACCCCCGGTGCACCCACAATAAAAAACTTAGCAAAACATTTCAAAAAATTCTGAAACTTTGTGGATGTGATCATGACCAAATGTTTTAGGTGCTTGCAAAATTCTGAAACATCCGAGGAAATCTGTACAAAAAAATAGAAAATGGTATGTACTATGTAAGTACGCCACTCATACTAGCTGGTCGTTGTTGCCTTCTTGGTAGTTGTTGCGGCTTCTGAATTTACTGCACCACTATGTAAAACGACATGGTCAGAAGCTGGGGTGGGTGTACCAAGTGACTCTGATTACATGACTATTCCTAAGTCAATCTCTGTTTTACCACTGATGATGTATTGAACTGTGGTTATGTAGTATTTGTTGTTTCTGGATAGAGGGTACTGCATATTTGGGGTTCTGATCCTGGTTGGATACTTACTTTGCTTTAAATAAAGCACTATGTGACTATATTCTGGAGTTGTGACACTATCCTGGAGTAAATGAGGGGCTATGAGTATGAGACCAATGTAATATAAGCTTCTAATTTTTTATCTTTTTTACTTCTGTTTCTTCATTTGCCATTCAAAGAAGTGGCTAGAATCATAGTTTCATAGAGGAATTTTGTTATGATGATGATCATGTATGTTTAATTTATCGCAACAGGAGGAACTATCGTCATATCATTTGCAATGGACTGATGGGAAGGTTTAGGAGCTTTTGAGGATGAAGAACCATGAGAGGGTCAGTGGCACTTCCTTTGAATTAGAGAATAATGAGATTGGGCGAAGCTACGAATGACAGCATCCCATCTCCCTACCTTCCGTCGGTCTCTCCCCTCACTCTTTTTGCGCCTCTCCATGGTGGTGCCTTACGATGCCTTGCCACAAGAGATAATTAATCATTATCAGGGAGAGAGGGTGAGGCGGAATTTTGTGCCCAATTGAAGCGGAAGAAGAACGACTTAAACAGTAGTTCATGCGAGTTGGTGTTTATTCATAGAGAATCCCATGCATTATGCAATGCGGTATACAAGATCATCACTTTGAGGCATCCATATTGGGTTAGGGGCATGTGATTTTGTTCCCGTTGCAACGCACGGGCATTTTCGTAGTCAACTAAAACTATGGCGCACATCTCCAAGCTTCTTCTGATCTTCCGTCACAGCAGCAGCAGCCTCGACGACATTAGTTCCTGATCTAGATAAGCTATTAGTGAATACACCGGAAGTAAATAATATTCTTTCAAGAGCCTAAAATTTATACATACATGCCCAAATGCCCCAGTTCAGTAAACACTAAGCATGGCATAACAAAACTTCCAACAACTTGAACGCAACAGATTAACCTGATGTTGTTCTACAATAGTAATCTATACATACCTGCATATGTTGGAAGTGAGCTCACTCCAGTCTGACTTGAAGAAAAGTCTAGTTGAGCAAATGCAGACCGGCGCCACTGCCTGCTCGCCGGCCCGCGTTCGTTGCGGCGGCACAAAGCATCAGAGTTGGTGGCACTGATCGGTCGACGACAAGAGTGGTCGAGCGGCAGGCACGCGCGAAGAAGAGGCATGAGGGAAACGCGTGGCTCGCCGTTGTTTGGTCATTACTACGGCTCTCTCTATCTCTTTTTCTTCTCTCAAGGACCCAGCCATGGTGATGTGCTGCTGGAAGGACAACCCGCACAGTAGGATTGAGGGCTGCAGCTGAGTGATGCAGCGGGGGCGAGGCCGTCCGGGTGCTGCGGCGGCCGTGGAACGACTTACTTTTTTTCTTGCAACATCCTCCCTATTGCAAGAAAGATTCCCACAACAACGTCTATGTTTCAAAACTTTCTTCCGTAACATCACCTACATTGCATGAAGAAAAAAAAATCTGCAACATCACCTCTGTTGCAAAAAAAGTTCCGCAATAATACCTCTGTTGCAAAAGTTGCATGTCTTTGTACACAAAAATATATGCGAGGGAGATGTTGTTGCATTTTTTGTAACAAGGGTCTTGTTGCAAAAAAAAAGAGCAAAAAAAGGTTTTGCAACATGGGTCTTGTTGCAGTAAATTAGGTAAGAGAAATTTTGCAACAATGGTCTTGTGGTAGAAAATTAGAGAAAATACCATCTGAAAAGCATTTCCAGAATACTGGCGAAGATTGGCTACAGATCCTACTGAGCTCCGTTCCGAAAGATGTTCGCGTAAAAATCTTGTTGCTGCTATGGAGATGCTGGCACCTCCGTGAAAATTGCATACATGGGGATGGCAAGGAGCCGGTTTTAGTATCCACCGCCTATCTGTCGAAGATGCATGAGGAATGGAAGAACGTGGGTGTAGCCGGACAGGTGCTGGCCGGAAAGGACTCTGGGTCTCAGACAAAATCATGCCCAAGTATCCATACAACTCAAAGATATCAGTGGACTACACCACCGAGAGGCATAGCAAAACTGAACACCGATGCCTCTTTTCTCCCAAACACCAATCAGTGTTGGGGAGGCGCCGTCGCTCGAGATCACAAAGGACATGTCTACCTGTCGGTTGGAAGAGAGTTGGGCGAAGCTAATGACGCTCAGGAGGCGGAGGGGAAGGCGATCTTGATGGGTTTGCAAGCATTGGCACCTCGCTATAATGGGAACATTTGGATAGAGACTGACTGCAAATCTCTAGCGGATGATCTCCAAGGAAACGGCCAAGTCAGGTCAGCAAGTTATGGATTGATTACATCAGATCGCTGCTTGGAGGTTTTCAGAGCAAGCAGATCACTCATGTTGATCGTCAGCGGAACTCCCTTGCACATGAGCTGGCAGCAGAAGCTAGAAGATCTGGGGACTTTTTTCTGATTGCTGATGTCCCTAATGGGTTACGTAACTTGATGTTGTCTGAATGTAACCCCCCACTGGAGTAAGCTTGTTTACTCTAGTCCTCAAAAAAAAAATTAGAGAAAATAAGGATTTTGCAACAAGGATTTTGTTGCATAAATAAAGAAGAGGAGCATACGGACAGCTCGCTCATCAAATCGAACGGCTCGCTAGGCAGCGGATCTTTTAAAAAGATCCGCCGGCCTACTCGTAGCATGCCCCTTTGTAGAAACCACTGATTGATGACTTAGAACATTTTAATGACAATTATGACATCTGGGTTCCATATTTGTTGACTGGTCTTTTCCAAAAAAAAACTCCCTCCCAAAATAACTCTCGCTCCCCACCCAGATCCAGAGAGAAGAGGAGGCGTGCCCTCGACGCCGGCGAGGTCCAGACGCCGCCACCGCATGTCCTCGCTCTCGTGGTCGTCGGGATACAGGGCCTGCACCAGAGCAAGCAGCACGTGTGTGAGTAACGACGCGACGCGAGGAGCACAGGAGCAGGTAGTGGCGTGGCGGCCCGCAACACGGGCTTGCGTAATGGCGCGGCGGTGCGCCGGCGGCGACGCGGAAGCATCGTACCAGCAGCAACGGCGTGACGACGTGCCAGCAGCAGCAGAGCAAGTAGCAATGGCACGGCGGCACGAAAGCAGCAGCGGCGGCGCGCAAGCAGGGGCAATGAAGCAGCAACAACGGAACAAGCAGCAGCAGCGGTGGCGCGGCAGCAGAGCAGCAACAACGGAGCAAGCAGCAGCCGTGCGGCGGCGCGCAAGCAGCAACAGCCACGGCTTGGCAGGAGCTGATTGCGTTTTGATTTTTTTCCTCAAGGGTGCCTATGCAAAAATAGCATGGACCAATAGTTATGCCACGTCAGCTTTTTTGGGACCCACATGTCATAATCGCAGTTAAAATGGCCAAAGAGACCGATAGGTGTTTTCTGCAAAAGATTAGGCCAAAAATTAGTGGTTTCTGGCCCATATTCGTAAAACAGTCTTTTCTGCAAACCTATGCGACAATGTGGTGGTTTTTTGCATTTTACTCGGTAGGTGAGTGCATCGATTCTTCTCGCGACTGTTCGGTCAATCGCTTGCCCTGCCCTCCAGTCTTACACTTTTATTCGATGTTTTCTTCTCAATGAGAGGACCGATCGATATTGCTCCAATGGTAACGGTCTAATTCGGGTCTGTCTCCGTCTTTCATTAACATTTTGTATCTTGCAATCTACGAGTATTCTGCTGGTCCATCCGGAAGGGCATCTCCCACGCTTACCCTTAGGCCTTCTTTGGATGCGGGGCTAGCTATTTCGAGGGAAAATTCGACCTGGGTGGAATACTACTGGCAAAATAAAAGCCCCACGGAGAATCACGTGACCATTTGGGAGAGAAGGGGATGCTAGCGCTCTTCTTTCCTAGCCGGGGCGGAGCAGGTCGCGAGGCAGAGAGCAACAGAACTTCGCAAGCGGCGCGACATCAGAAGGACAGGGAGAATTTCTTCGATGTGACGAGGCGAGAGTTTCTTAGCCGGGGAATCCGGGTGGGTTGGGGATGGAAAGGCCTATCCCTCTCGACACCAAACGGGCCTGCGTAAAGATCGGGGCGAAATTAACTCGCGCTCTTCCCACCCAGGGAAACGACGGGGATCCCGGGGGATCCCTCGCTACCAAACTAGGCCTTAAAGTGCCTACATCTATTAAGACCTAGGGCGTGTTCTGATCTCCAACAGATTCTTCAAACTTTTCAGATCCAGCTTCTCGGCGTGGCTTCTCACTTCATCTCGCAATTGGAATGCGTTCGGCAGTGGCATCGCTTCTCCCAGCGCATGTTGAGTTGGCAGCCTAGCTGGGAGGCTACAGGCCTGTTCGTTGCCATTTTGGGTTGGCTGAAAATAACCCATTAGCATGTTGGAGAACACGAGGCAGAGGGGTGCGAGGTTTTTTTTTCCTATTTGCCGCTCGCTGCGGCAAATTGCCGGAGCGACGCACAGGGGGAATCTGAACAGCGCTCGGGGTGGGCCGGCCCGCTTGAGCGTTTTCGGTTTTGGGAACGTTCTAGCTGGTTCCCAGCCGGTTTTCTCCGGTTTTGGGACCTTCTAGGAGGTTCTTGAAACGTTTGTTTTTCTTTTTATCTTTTTTTCGTTTTTATGTTTCTTTCTTTTTCTGTTTCTTTTTCTTTCTTTTCATTTTTTTATTTTTTTGTTTATCTATTTTTAAAGTTATTTTTTTCAAAAAAAAATTGTGTTGCTCACAATTGTTCAAAACTTCACAACATTTTCTCATTTTAAATTTTGTTCATGCTTTTAATTATTTTTTTCAAAACTTCACAAAATGTTCTCATTTTCAAATTTTGTTCCTGAATGGAAAAAATGTTCATGCTTTCAAAAAATTGTTCAAAGTTCAAAAAATGTTCTCATTTTGAAATTTTGTTCCTCACTTTAAAAAAAAGTTCCTGGCTTTCTATTGTTTTTTATTTCTCTTTTTCTTTTTTTTCCTTTTCTGTTTCTTTTCTTTTTTAGTTTCTGTTTCCTTTATTACTATTTTTTTCACAATTTCACAACTTTGCAAAATTTGTTCGCAAACTAAGAAAAATGTTCGTACTTTTAATTTTTGTTTGTGAGTTTCAATAAATGTTCCTATTTCAAATTAAGAAAAATGTTCATTTTTGAAATTTTTGTTCATGAGTGTCGTAAAATGTTCCCATTTCAAAATTTTGTTTACATATTTCAAATTTTGTTCGGGAGTTTAGAAAAATGTTCGCAATATTTTAAACAATGTTTGTGTTCTCAAAAATATTTCACAAGATTGAACAATGTTCCCGTTTGAAATTTGTACACAAATTTCAAATTTTGTTCACAAATTTTAAAAATGGTCGTGAATTACAGAAAATGTTCCTGTTTTCAAATATGGTTCTCAAGTTCGAAAATGTTCAGTGTTTTTAAAAAAAAACGAAGATACAATTTTTTTATGGTGGGGATTTTATAAAATATTTGATTTTCCCAAAACAAATCCTATTTTTAAAAATTGATCACAAATTCGAAAATGGTTATGTGTTTAAATGTTCGTGATTTGCATAAAATGTTCGTGTTTTTCAAAATTTGTTCTGAAACTAAAAAAGTTCATGTTTTCATATTGTTTTCACAAATAAGAAAAATATATTTTGAATTTCATAAAATGTTTGTGTTTCCCTTTTTTGTTCCCGTTTTTTCGAAAATGGTCGCATTTTCAAAAATTTATTAGTAGTTTCAAAAAATGTACTCATTTTCAATTTTGTTCCTTTTAAAAAAATGTTTTGAGATTTCGAAAGATGTTCGAGTCTTACAAATTTTGTTCGACTTTCAAAAAACATTGTCTTTTGTGAAAAAGAAAATTTCTGTTCGAAATTTCCAGAAAAAAGATTAAATCTTTCACTCCCTACTGTTTATATAAACTGAGCTGATAGATTTAGACAACAAAATTTATGTATTATGGTGGGTAAGGACTTGGTTCACTCACGTTAGATCGTGTGTTCTATACTACTCACGCACACTTTTTGGGAGTTCTTCAAGTTTTGCCGCAGTAGTTTGTTTCTTTAATAGTCGCGCTGTTATATTTCCACGAAAGGAGCCGTGGTGCACTGGCTAGCTGCTTGATCTTTCCTGCTGCAGATCTCGTGTTCGATTTCACCATGGCACTCTTTTTTTGTTGATTTTTCACGGCGCGTTGAGAGGAGACGCCCCGCGCGGCCCACAAAGCCCGCCAAGGACGTGCGCCTGTGCGATAGCGCAGCACTTTGACCCATAACGCGTCACATAGGACTTCTCGTGCGAGGGGTCGCGCGTGTTGTACGAGCAAAGAAGAGCACAGATCGAATCGTTTTGTTAGGCGGTGGCAGTATGACCGTAAATAAGTCGACCTCCAGAATCCTGGGTTTCCCTCCCTTTGTAAAATCGCACTACGGCCCATCTTTGCTTCATGAAGTTAACTTCCTGTTGCTAAACCGTTCGGGGCAGCTCCGAACTAAGGGTTTGTGAAGTCTGGAGTTGGAGAGATTTAGAACAGGCCCCTAGTGGTTCAGGCTCTGCGGATTGGTCTAGACGTCCATTTTTTCGTAAACCGGAGTCAAACCAGAGGGGATTTGCGGCTGTCCCGACCGCTGCCACGCACGTGTTGGCCACCAGGAGCCACCCAAAAATCTCTCCCGCGGGAGGCGGTTGCCGTGCATTAATGCCAGCTTGCCAGAGCGTCGGCGCCACATTCATGTCGGCCCAGAAGCGAACTTGACCTTTCACTAGAGCCATCATTGAAGCACCGTGTCGGCCCTTTGTATAACTGTGAGACTGAATCCACCCGCGCGTGTTCTTCAGTGTGTTCTATTATTATCTAATGTTTATGGTTGAGCAATATGCATGCATCATGTTAAATTTAAACTCGGTTTGTAATAAGAGTTATATTGGTTTTAAGTTTTCCACATGCTAAGCCTAAAAAGATATTTAAACCAAATCTCCACCAATATGACAAAATAATAAACTAACAATATCACAGGTCTTCATGGATTAATGTGTTATACTTACACTAGCATAGCGTCTCTCTCTCTCTCTCTCTCTCTATATATATATATATATATATATATATATATATATATATATATATATATATATAGACACACACACACACATTATTTGTGAAATACGTACATATTTATACGTAAAAAAAGCATATTCCAAAAATGATACATACTACCTAAAATTTTGTATATATACTACCTAATCATTATTATATACTACTATACGTACATACTCTCGGTTTCGACAGATACTACATACAACATACAAAACGCAAGTGATGGTAACTATCACTGCTTGTAGAAAACATTTGTTTGTCCTATATATATATATATATATATATATATATAATTAAATATTCTTGTAGAGATCTATATTGTGCCGCAAATATGTAGCGATTCCTAATTCTAGAGTACAGAAAATCATTAGAAGTGCTTCTGGTGTAAACTTACTTTGCCAAACTGAGCTTATTCTTTTTTTAGGTATTTAGTATGGCCTTGGATGTAATAACTACTTACTAATCATGTAGTGGGTTTTAGCACAATTCACTAGGTTTATTGATTAATGATCATAAGAATATAAAGAGTATCATGGAGTAGATCAAGCCATGTGTGTCTACCCTGATCTAAAGAATAAGCAAACCTGGCTAGATTGTTAGCTTCATAATTTGAGCCTCTTTTTCATGGACGAAATTACACAAGGTGAAAGAAGATCCAGATGCTACAATATCCTTCAGCACAACTTCATATTTACCATCCTGCTTTGTAGGCACATCCTTCCAAATTCTTCTGCCACATACTTCCTGTTATATTTGTCTAGTAACTCATCTTCAGACATCGTTTGTTGATACTATAGTCTGTGCTTTGAATAATGCCCTTTTCATATATCTCTCTCTCTCCATATGGTTTATATCAGCACAGTTTCGAGTGTTGCTAGTCCTGGAACGCAAGCCACTCAAACCTTGAAAGTATTTGGATTTGCTAACGCTGCAATGTATTCATCTCATGGGTCATATGCTCGAATGCACCGATACGGATACGGGCATCAGTATCGGGCCAATACGAATACGTAAATTTGTCATTTTGAAAAAAAGTGCCAATATGGATATGTTTTACTATTTATTTATTTTTCAAAAAAGGGATTCAGAATGTCGACTGTGACCTTTTTACATGCATGTATTCCATGGTTCCCTGTCTTCTTTAGCAAAAGAGCAGAAACTCTAGAGTAGCTACTCAAAGCTTCATGACCACAATAGTTGTATTTCCATTTAGTGTTTTCCCCTCCAGGTGATTTCTCTATGATTTGAACATGGCTCCACAACGGTTCATTCACGCATAGCCTAGCTGTCGGCTCGTTTCAAACAAACAAACAAAAAAAAAAAAACTAGCTGTCGAGGAGTTCAATGTGTCCTTTTATTTCCTGACTGTTGCTGCTGAGTTTGTTGAAAGTAGCGTATTCAGTACGCGCACTACGTCTGGTCGCAAGCAGAGTGGTACTCTGTTGGAAGTGAGCTCTCAACTCCACAGTGTGCGAGTGAAAGAAAAGCCCAGTTGAGCAAAGGCAGTCCGGCGCCACCGTCTGCTGGCCGGCCGGCGTTCGTTGCGGCGGCACTGCAGCGTGGAGTTAGTGGCATGGATGCGCGAAGAAGGGGCACGAGGGAAACGCGTGGCTCGCCGCTGTTTTGCTCATTACTACTCGTGATGGATCAACAGATCAACTCCACCACCTCGCTCGCTGTCTGCGTTAATGCATGCCAACTTCTGATTAATGAGTAAGCTCTTCAATTAATCCCTGCCGTACGCACCGGTGTGGTAGGGCACTCCTGCAGTCCTGCTCACCCGATTCTTCTCGCGACTCTTCGGTTCCGAGCACCGACACTACAGCTCGGGCCTCAGGGCAGTAGTCAGTCAGATTACTGTATCTTACACTGTGGATGCCATGTTTCTTCTTCAATCTGAGTTCCGATCGAAGAGGCCTCTGTACTGCTCAATCCAATGACACGTAACAAACAGTCTCATTCGGGTGTGTCTCAATCTGTCATTAACGTTATGTATGTATCTCATAGTTCCATGACGACGCAAGTCTAGCTACGAGTTATTCCGCTGGTCCGTCCGTGAACCGTAGCATAAGGTAAAGGAGATCCATGTCCAACCAAAAGTGCCAACGCTACGTTCTCCTACCTGTCCTTGCAAAGAAACAACAAGCAAGTGTCGATGCTATCTTTAGAAGCTACCAAAGCATTTTCTATTTTGGCTTTTTACCTTTTTGATTTGTCCTTCCTATTTCCAATATTATTATTATTATTTTTTCATTTAGCTTTTTTCAAGTTAAGGAACTTTATAAAATTCATATACATTTTTTGAATATGCTGAATTTTTTTTTAAATTCACAATAAATATAGAATTCGTGAACCTTTTCAAATTTGTGAATATTTTTTAAAAATTCATGAATTTTTTCAAATTTTGTGAACTTTTTAAATTGTTAAGAACTTTCTTTAAATTCACTAACTTCTTCGGTTCTGAGAACTTTTCTCAGATTTGAAACCTTTTTCAAATTTACGAGTTTTCTAAATAAAATCTTGTTTCTTTAAAATATTTGTGAACTTTTTTTCTTCAAATTTATTTATTTTTCTCAAATTCACGATATTTTTTCCAAATTTTAAGAATTTTTTTCAAACACGCGAACATTTTTTTAATTCAATTTTTTCTGGAATCTGGAGTGTAGTGTGCGCATGGTGGCTTGCAGCGGCGCTCTCCTTCTCCGGTCATGTTGGATGAGGACGACGACATTGGGATCTAGCGAACTTGAGAATAGTCCCTGGTCAATGTGCCACAAAGATTCAGTTTCGTCACCTCTAGCGGGTCGTTTAATCAGTTCACAAAGCATTGTGGTCCGCAATGGAGCTCTTCCAGATATGGGTTTGGAGGCTGCTCCCGTCTTTCTTCAAGAATGCCACGGTTGATGGCAGTGATTGGCGATGAGCGATGATTAGATTGGCGATGATCTGAGTTCCTTCCGTCGGGATCATCTGGCCCCGCCATCACCAGTAGATCGGTTGCCCCAACAGATCCGATGGCAGCGACGACCCATCGAGCCTCCTCCTTGGCCAGGTGAGATAGGTATGCATAGCATTTGTGTAAATTCATCTCTGAGGAGTCGGTTGCGATATTTTAGATTACGTCGTGGGCAAAATTTGAATCAAATTGATAAGCCTGTTCATGCTCGCCCCAGACCCATGCCTGAAGACCAAAGTGGGGGCGACGGCGATTTGTCGTTCCTACCCCTCGCCTCTAGCGTTGGCTGGACCCACTTTCAAAGTACGCGTCTTGGGTAAGAAAGCGGATAGGGCTACTCGTTTACGTAAAGAGGAAACCCTAGAAAGCGTGTAGGAGCACTTTGGCCAGATGTGGCTTATCCCCCCCCCCTCCCCCGCGCCGCCGCAACCATATGTCTCAGTATCCACATACTCAGCCTGCCTCAAAATCCAGATTCCTTTGTTGGATCTGGAAAGACCTAGTTCAGAATAATTCATTCACTGCTGCTGATTGGTTTCCCACTTCTATTCACCAATTTGATCCACCACCCAAAAACATCAAAGTATCTCGAGAAGGGATTGGCCCCGGCTCACTATCCTTTGCGGAAGTGGTGAAGCGTGGGTCAAAGATGTCGGATCGCCGAGCAGGAGGGAGCGGCAATGTTGTTGCTGGTCAATCCAAGATGTTTGGGCAAAGGACCAGCTCGTTGATTGGGCACAAGCAACCATCTGCTTCGTCTGCTAAGGAACAAGCCCCTGCGCCCAAGCCTACCAAATCTACGACATCTACTTCGGGTTCTTCCCAAGTACAATCATCCCAATCTGGTGAGGTAGAAGTGGAACAAGTTCTTGATCCTCGATACAAAGACGTGATTTGTTTCAACTGTGGGGGTCCTGGTCACTATGTTGGAATTGTGTGAAGCCGAAGGCTTGTTTTATCTACCAGCAAAATCATAATATCAATAACTGTGCAGTGTGGTCAAAAGTGCACTGCTTTTTTGGCAGTGGAGCTCAGGGACTTGGTTTCTACCATGTGGATGTACCAGTAGCCAATGAATCAAAATGGCTGAATTTTCAGAATTATGATGTGGTCAATATCTTAAAAGGAGAGGTTGATTGTGCTAAGTTAATGGAACTCCTTACTGCAACTTTTTGCAAGACTAGGCAAAGGCCCTAGCAGACCAGAGAGCTGTCCAGTAAGACTTTTTTAGTCAGATTTCCCTCCTGGAAGAAAGTTGAGGACCTCATTGAACTGCATGGGTTCTCTCTTCCAGAGGATGTTAATGTTGCTTTGGCTGAATGGAAAAGTGCTTGTGACCCTTTTGGGGAGCTAATTGAAGCTTGGGTGTTAATTGAAGGGATTCCTCCTAAATGATGCACATGGAAAGTGTTTTCCCAAATTGCCTCACTCTTTGGGGTCCTTACGGATGTGGATTGGAATGGTATGTTTAAGACCTTCTTTGAGAATGTTAGGGTGAAAATTGCTTGTCGGGATCCTACTAAGATACCATTTGATAGGTTGATTGAGGTGAAGAAGAAGCTCTTTCTACTAGGCTTCACTGTAGAAGGCTTTGAACAAGCTGGTGGAATAGACTCTGTCATTGATGTTGATGATGATGAAGATGGTGATGAGGATGCTGAAGGAGCTGATGAAGACCAAGTGGAGGAAGACAGGAAGACTCATGGAGAGGATGTATCTGGTGGATTAGTAGATGGTGACCTGGCCATTGATGAACTAGACAAAGCCAATTTCTCAACTAAGCATGGGCCTTCCAACGAACAATAGAAACAGAATCAGGTGATCTCACCTATGGAACAATACCCTGACTCTGATCAGGAAAATTTCATCATGGAATGTGCAATGGCTAATGTGAAACATGGTGCTCCATCTTTCCATGGTCTTGAGATCATGAATGTGCATATAGACAATCAGTTGAAACAATGCAGTGATAATGATGAGATTGAGGTCATGGATGATATAGTTGTTGGAGAGGATGTGGTTCAAAAAACTCATGTTCCTTCTGGAAAAAGTGACACTATGATCAAGTGAAAGGATCGAGAAGAGGTGTCTAGGGGGGGGGGGTGATTAGACACTAAGTGCCAAAAGATACAATTTTTAATTTCTTTAAGTTTAAGTGGAGTTTTAGCACAAGTTTAACAAACACAATACATATCATGCAAGCATACAAAGACTATATGGGCAGCGGAAAGTAAAGCATGCAACTTGCAAGAATGTAAAGGGAAGGGTTTGGAGAATTCAAACGCAATTGGAAACACGGATGTTTTTGTCGTGGTTCCGGTAGGTGGTGCTATCGTACATCCACGTTGATGGAGACTTCAACCCACAAAGGGTAACGGCTGCGCGAGTCCATGGAGGGATCCACCCAAGAAGGGTCCATGAAGAAGCAACCTTGTCTATCCCACCATGTCCGTCGCCCACGAAGGACTTGCCTCACTAGCAGTAGATCTTCACGAAGTAGGCGATCTCCTTGCCCTTACAAACTCCTTGGTTCAACTCCACAATCTTGTCGGAGGCTCCCAAGTGACACCTAGCCAATCTAGGAGACACCACTCTCCAAGAAGTAACAAATGGTGTGTTGATGATGAACTCCTTGCTCTTGTGCTTCAAATGATAGTCTCCCCAACACTCAACTCTCTCTCACAGGATTTGGATTTGGTGGAAAGAAGATTTGAGTGGAAAGCAACTTGGGGAAGGCTAGAGATCAAGATTCATATGGTAGGAATGGAATATCTTGGCCTCAACAGATGAGTAGGTGATTCTCTCTCAGAAAATGTAAGTTGGAAGTGTAGGTTCGTTCTGATATCTCTCTCAACGAATGAAGAGGGGGTGGAGAGGTATATATAGCCTCCACACAAAAACTAACCGTTACACACAACTTGCCAATCTCGATGGGATCGAATTAAGAAACTCGGTCGGACCAATTCAGCAAATCTAGTGACCGTTAGGATTTTCGATGGGACCAACATGCAACTCGGTAGGGATATGGTTAGGGTTAGGGCATAACATAATCTCGGTGAGACCGATTACACAAACTCGTTGGGACCGACTTTGGTAATAAGCTAACCAGAGAGTTGGTCAGGCAAATTCGGTAGGACAGATTACACAAACTCGGTGGGACCGATTTTGGTAATAAGTTAACCAGAGAGTTTGCATTCTAATCTCGGTAGTACCGATTGCTCAAACTCGGTGAGACCGATTTTGGTAATGGACATACACAGAGAGATTACAATCCCATCTCGGTTAGACCGAGATCCCTATCGGTGAGACCGATTTGCTTAGGGTTTGTGGCAGTGGCTAAGACATCTGAACTCGGTGGCGCCGGATAGAAAGAATCGGTGGGGCCGAGTTAGACTTTTGGTTTAGGACATGTGTGGATGTGACAAAGTAGTTGAGGGCTTTGGAGCATATCACTAAGCACTTTGAGCAAGTAAGCCATTAAGCAACACCTCATCCCCTCTTGATAGTATTGGCTTTTCTTATAGACTCAATGTGATATTGGATCACTAAAATAGAAAATGTAGAGTCTTGTGCTTGAAGCATGAGCCAATCCTTTGTCCTTAGCATCTTGAAGGGGTTCCACATCCTTTAGTCCATGCCACTCTATTGTTGAACTTGTCTGAAGCGTACTAGGTAAAAGTGTTAGTCCAACAAGAGATATGTTGACATTAATTACCAAAACCACCTAGGGAGCACTTGTGCTTTCAGTCTCCCCCTTTTTGGTAATTGATGACAACATACATCAAAGCTTTAGATAGAGATATAGAGAATAGCAAGTAAAGCTTTGGAAAGACATGTAACATGCATAGGCTCCCCCTACATGTATGCAATCATGTGAATATGGAATATAGAAGCATGTGAGAGCATAACCATGACAGAGTAGGCAATGTGTTCATGTATCTTGGCTATATGCATCAGAGCCAAAAGGTGTGAATATGGGAAATGTACCTTCATGCTCACGAGTCCTTCTTGCAAACAGTATGTACATCAGCAAGAATTCCCCATACTCATGATTGTGATGCATATACTTACCTTGTGGTCTTGAGTTGGCTTAGGATGGAATGAACCTGTGAAAATAAGGTTAGACAACACAGATACACCTACTAGCCAGAGCAAACAAAAGCAACCACAAGAGTACCAAGACTAGGATGACATGTAGAGAATGAGTACTGAGTACCACATTGGATATTGACATGTCCCCAAAGGTAAAGATGTGCAATGAATTTAAAGATTCTTTCCCTTAGAAGTCTTGCTCCCCCTGAATCTAGCATGGGATATTGGGAGAAGATAGGGAACAGAAAATCAGAGCTCAAAGAAACAAATGAACATGTCTTTCCCCTCAAGAAGACATGTGTCATCTCTCCTCTTGAACACCAAGCATCTGGGATCCTTGAAGTTTACTCTCTCCTTGAGTATTCTCTCCCCTAGAGATATGATTAAGCTTTGATGTGATCTCTCTCTCCCCCTTTGACATCAATTTCCAAGAAGGGCCTTCTGGAATTTGTCGTGAATGGGTTTGGTCCTTGAGTCACGGCACAAAGTACTAAGGTAAATGTGATGCTTGTAGAGGACAAGATTCATTGAGTGGAGTTGGATCAAAAGTAATACAGGAATAAATGGCAAAATGTTTTTCCTGTAGTGAAATCGGTGGAACCAAGTAGTATGCTTCGGTTGCACCGAAAGAATTCGGTTGGTCCGAAAACAATAATCCGGTGTGACCGAGTTCATCACAAAGAAAACACTTGTCACCTCAGCTCACTAGACAAGTAAGATCTCACAAGAATTTGCAAGGAATTAACTAAAGGATTTGCAATGAATTTGATGCAGAGAATGTAGAACAGAACAGAAAAGAAATGAAATCTAGATGAAGTTTTTTTTTGAAAGGGGAAAAAAATATGCATGAGACAAATACAAGAGCACAGAAAAGAACACAAGAGAACTTCATCTAGAAATGGTCGGCAACAAAGTCACCTATGTTAGAGTATATTGACTTAGGAGTCAAGTGAGATCACTTGATCATAGGTCATACTCATCGTTTAAGCTCAAAATGGGGTTACCATTTTTCGTTTAAGCATCTTGATGTATTCACATCTTGTCGAGTTGATTTGGCTCATGTCTTGGAGTAAAGCTTCTCTAAGATGGAATAACATACCTTGGGTGGTGGTGTTGATCATGATCATGTAGTTGAACTTGTGTGGGTTGCTCAAGGTTGATGTAGCTCATCAAGAGTTGGGAGCACCACTTGGAATTTGAGTTCATCTACCTACATGGGTTAGTTTTTGCAAGGAAGTGCACTTGTGTATTCAAAATAACAATCATGAATTTCAACATAGAATTTGTTAAAGAATATGTTTGAATGGTTCCATGCTTCCTTGTCTTCAACCACCGTTGTGTAGAGACTTGGTGATGTAGAGATTGCTCAAGATGTGAGTGAGTTGCAATCTCATAGACTTAGATTCATCCAAGTACCTACAAGGGTAAGATAACATGCAAGGTGCAAATATATCCAAGACATAAGATAGTCATCATAAGAGAAATCCCAAGGATCAATGATGTTCAATTCACCTCTTAACATGCAAAACACTTTCTCATCAAGTGGTTTAGTGAATATATCCGCTAATTGCTTTTTGGTGCGAACATGTTTTAGATTAATGTCACCCTTAGCAACATGATCTCAAATGAAATGATGACGAACTTCAATATGCTTAGTTCGAGAATGTTGCACGGGATTGTGAGCAATCTTGATAGCACTCTCATTGTCACAAAGTAATGGAACGTGTTTCACATATATCCCATAATCTTTAAGAGTTTGGGTCATCCAAAGTAATTGAGCACAACATGAACCAGTGGCAATGTATTCCGCTTCAGCGGTGGATAAGGATACTGAGTTTTGTTTCTTGGAAGACCAAGATACAAGATATCTACCAAGAAATTGACAAGTACCCGAAGTGGACTTTCTATCAACCTTGTTACCGGCATAGTCCGAGTCGGAGTAGAGAACAAGATCGAAAGAGGCCCTCTTAGGATACCAAATGCCAAAATTTGGTGTATGAATTAAGTATCTCACTATCCTTTTCATGGCCTTAAGATGACATTATTTAGGAGCAGCTTGATATCATGCACACATGCACACACTTAGCATGATATCGGGACATGAAGCACATAGATATAACAATGAACCAACCATAGAGCGATAAACCTTTTGATCGACCGGTTCACCGTCTTTTGTCAAATCAAGATGTCCACTAGTAGGCATGGGTGTAGTCATACCTTTGCATTCTTGCATATTGAACTTCTTGAATAAGTCCTTGGTGTACTTTGTTTGAGAAACAAAGGTACCTTCCTTAGTTTGCTTGATTTGCAAACCAAGAAAGAATTTGAGTTCACTCATCATAGACATCTCAAACTTCTCCGACATTAGCTTTCCAAACTTCTCACTAAAATGAGGGTTAGTTAATCCAAATATAATATCATCGACATAAATTTGGCATACAAATAGTTCTCCATTGACCCTCTTAGTAAAATGTGTAGAATCTGTTTTTCCAATTTCAAAGCCTTTTTCAATAAGGAACTTGGTCAAGCATTTATACCATGCTCTAGGAGCTTGTTTAAGACCATAAAGAGCTTTGTGCAGTTTGTAAACATGATTAGGTTTCTTAGGATTAACAAAGCCGGGAGGTTGTTTGACATAAACTTCCTCCTCTATTTCACCATTTAGAAAAGCACTTTTAATGTCCATTTTGTATAAGGTGATATCATGGTGATTAGCATAGGCAAGTAAGATGCGAATGGACTCAAGTCTAGCAACGGGAGCATAAGTCTCACCATAGTCCATACCTTCGACTTGTGTGTAGCCTTGGGCGACGAGACGTGCTTTGTTGGGAACTACTTGTCCATCTTCATCTTGCTTGTTGCGAAACACCCATTTGGTACCGATGATGTTGTGGTTGTTGTCGGGGTTCTCAACTAATGTCCACACTTGATTCCTCTCAAAGTTGTGTAGCTCTTCATGCATAGCATTTATCCAATCTGGATCTTCCAATGCCTCTTCAACCTTCATAGGTTCAATGCTAGAGATGAACGAATAGTGTTCACAAAAGTTAGCTAAACGAGTTTTTGAGCGAGTGATTCTCCTGGTTTGGATATCATTGTAGATTTGCTCGAGGGGATGGTCTTTAGCAATTCTTGCTCGAAATCGTGAAAGCTTTTGCTTGGGTCTTGGTTGAACATCTTCTTCATCTTGTTCTTCTTCTTGGCCTTCTTCATTGTTGGCGTTGTCGTTCTCTTGTCGCGGTGGTGAAGGAGGTTGTTGATGTTCTTGGTGAACTTCCTCGTTTTCTTCATCTTGGTGTGTCCCACTTGTGGATGCTTCCGTATCAATTCTTGGTTCACCTTGTCGTGAGGTAGAAGCTTCCACTTGGACGGACGAGGTACTCTCCTTCACCTCCATTGGATGAATCTTGCTAATAGACAAGTCTTGGATTGCTTCCGAGGGGTCTTTTTCTCCTACATCAATTGGCAATTGCTCTACTTGCGAGCCGTTAGATTCATAAAACTTCACATATACCATCTCTTCAACCTTTCGGATGAAATTTGTAGACACGGTAGGTGTGAGAGTTTCAGCCATAACCAAGTAGGAAACCTTCATGAGACTTAGGAGCAAATTTAGAACAACGATGCTTATCAAGAATGTAGCACTTTGAGCCGAATACTCGCAAGTATCCAACTTGGGGTTTGTTACCGGTGAGGAGCTCGTATGCCGTCTTGCCGAGTAGCTTGTGAAGATACAAGCGATTTGTTGCATGACAAGATGTCTCAACCGCTTCTGCCTAAAAGTGCTTCGGTGTCTTGTACTCATCAAGCATCGTTCGCGCCATTTCGATGAGCATCCGGTTCTTCCTCTCAACAACTCCATTTTGTTGAGGTGTGTACGTAGCCGAGAACTCATGTGAAATCCCTTCTTCATCAAGAAAGGTGTCCACATTTGTGTTCTTGAACTCCGTTCCGTTGTCGCTGCGAACCTTCTTGATCTTCACTTAAAATTGATTTTGGGCCTTCCTAGCGAAGTTTTTGAAGGTCTTTTGGACCTGCTTGACAAGCGTTGCAAAGTCTATCCTTATCAAATATGACATCGTTAACACCAAGGATATGATTTCCTTTGATAAGCTTGTCAAGGTTTCGCATACCAACATGACCTAATCGTCTATGCCATAACCAACCTTTAGAAGATTTAGCAATAAAGCAAGTTCTAGGTTGAGCCTTTTTAGTGAAATCAACAATGTAAAGATCACCTCTACGTATACCGGTAAAGACCACTTTATGATTATCTCTATAAAACACTTGGCAATCTACTTCAGTGAATAGGACATTGAAACCGAAATCAGCAGGTCTAGATACTGAAAGTAAGTTGTAGCCAAGAGATTCAACGAGCATAACATTTTGAATGGAGCTATCATGTGAGATGGCCACCTTACCGAGGCCAACCACCTTACCCTTTGAGTTGTCACCGAAAGTGACATACTTTCAAGGACCATCATTTTTAGCAAGCTCACGAAACATGTCTTTATCTCCGGTCATGTGATCAGTACACCCACTATCAAGAACCCATTCCTTTCCTCCTGCCATATATCCCCGAAGATTTGCCATAAGACCAAAGTGTCTCATTGCATCATCAAGATCAAAGTCACTATCACCATCCTCATCATAGTATCCATGTTCAACATCGTCATGTGGTGGACCAAATCCTAGAGAGGGTGATTCGTTAGAGTGAGTTTGACAATGATCTTGTTTATGAATTTTAATAGCTTCGGAAATAATATCGCTCATGATTCCAACATTTCCTTTGACACGCATAAGATTTGTAAGTTCAAATAGACAATCAACAAACATAGGATCACTGGAATTCATCTTACTCAAGGCAATGACTTTTGGAGAATTTCATCTAGATTTTTCAAGGAATAATCCGGAAATCGTTCCTCAAGAAATTTCCATATAGTGTAGGCACACTCAAGAGTAGGCAAGTTTCCAATCAAGTTTCTAGGCAAGCCTCTAGTGATAAGATTAACAGTTCTAAAATTTCTGATCATGTCAATTGACTCATCAAGGGTAGGATGCATAGGATCAACATGAGGTGCACAAGGGCTAGCAATGTACTTGTTCAAATGATATTGATTGAAAATCACAAGCATCTCATTTTTCCACTCATGAAAATACTCCCCATCAAGTATAGGCACTCTATGTCCAAGATTCCCCAAAGTAGACTCATCCATCTTCTTCCAAAGGTGATTAAACCAAAGCAATGGAGACCAAAGCTCTAATACCAATTGAAAGGATCGAGAAGAGGTGTCTAGAGGGGGGGGGTGATTAGACACTAAGTGCCAAAAGTTGTAGTTTTTAATTTCTTTAAGTTTAAGTGGAGTTTTAGCACAAGTTTAACAAACACAATACATATCATGCAAGCATGCAAAAAGTATATGGGCAGTGGAAAGTAAAGCATGCAACTTGCAAGAATGTAAAGGGAAGGGTTTGGAGAATTCAAACGCAATTGGAGACAGGGATGTTTCTGTCGTGGTTCCGATAGGTGGTTCTATCGTACATCCACGTTGATGGAGACTTCAACCCACGAAGGGTAACGTCTGCACAAGTCCACGGAGGGCTCCACCCAAGAAGGGTCCACGAAGAAGCAACCTTGTCTATCCCACCATGGCCGTCGCCCACGAAAGACTTGCCTCACTAGCGGTAGATCTTCATGAGTTAGGCGATCTCCTTGCCCTTACAAACTCCTTGGTTCAACTCCACAATCTTGTCGGAGGCTCCCAAGTGACACCTAGCCAATCTAGGAGACACCACTCTCCAAGAAGTAACAAATGGTGTGTTGATGATGAACTCCTTGCTCTCGTGCTTCAAATGATAGCCTCCCCAACACTCAACTCTCTCTCACAGGATTTGGATTTGGTGGAAAGAAGATTTGAGTGGAAAGCAACTTGGGGAAGGCTAGAGATCAAGATTCATATGGTAGGAATGGAATATCTTGGCCTCAGCACATGAGTAGGTGGTTCTCTCTCAGAAAATGTAAGTTGGAAGTGTAGGTTCATTCTGATAGCTCTCTCTACGAACGAAGAGGAGGTGGAGGGGTAAATAGCCTCCACACAAAAACTAACCGTTGCACACAACTTGCCAATCTCGGTGGGACTGAATTAAGAAACTCGGTCAGACCGATTCAGCAAATCTTGTGACCGTTAGGATTTTCGGTGGGACCGACATGCAACTCGGTAGGACCGATATGGTTAGGGTTAGGGCATAACGTAATCTCGGTGAGACTAATTACAAAAACTCGATGGGACCGACTTTGGTAATAAGCTAACTAGAGAGTTGGTCAGGCAAACTCAGTAGGACCGATTACACAAACTCTGTGGGACCGATTTTGGTAATAAGTTAATGATACGTCTCCAACGTATCTATAATTTATGAAGCATTCATGCTATTTTATTATCTATTTTGAATGATTGTGGGCTTTATTATACACTTTTATATTACTTTTGGGACTAACCTATTAATCGGAGGCCCAACCCATATTTCTGTTTTATTGCCTGTTTCAGTATTTTGAAGAAAAGGAATATCCAACGGAGTCCAAACGGAATGAAACCTTCGGCAGCGTGATTTTTTGGAAGAATATCACCCAGGAGACTTGGAGTTCACGTCAGAAGAGCCTCGAGGAGGCCAGGAGATAGGAGGGCGTGCCCTCCCCCCCTACTGGGTGCGCCCCCTGTCTCGTGGGCCCCTCGAGCAATTCCCGACCGACTTCTTTCGCCTATATAGTCCCACGTACCATAAAAACAACCACGGAGAAGATAGATCGGGAGTTCCGCTGCCGCAAGCCTCTGTAGCCACCAAAAACCTCTTGGGAGCCCATTCCGGCACCCTGCCGGAGGGGGGATCCCTCACCGGTGGCCATCTTCATCATCCCGGCGTTCTCCATGACGAGGAGGGAGTAGTTCACCCTCGGGGCTGAGGGTATGTACCAGTAGCTATGTGTTTGATCTCTCTCTCTCTCTCTCTCTCTCTCGTGTTCTCTCTATGTCACGATGTTGATGTATCGCGAGCTTTGCTATTATAGTTGGATCTTATGATGTTTCTCCCCCTCTACTCTCTTGTGATGAATTGAGTTTCCCTCTTTAAGTTACCTTATCGGATTGAGTCTTTGATTTGAGAACACTTGATGTATGTCTTCCCGTGTTTATCTGTGGTGACAATGGGATATCACGTGCCACTTGATGTATGTTTTGGTGACCAACTTGCGGGTTCCGCCCATGAACCTATGCATAGGGGTTGGCACACATTTTCTTGACTCTCCGGTAGAAACTTTGGGGTACTCTTTGAAGTAGTTTGTGTTGGTTGGATGAATTTGAGATTCTGTGATGCATATCGTATAATCATGCACATGGATACTTGAGGTGACAATGGAGTATCTAGGTGACATTAGGGTTTTGGTTGATTTGTGTCTTAAGGTGTTATTCTAGTATGAACTCTATGATGGATTGAGCGGAAAGAATAGCTTCATGTTATTTTACTACGAACTCTTGAATAGATAGAACATAAAGGATGACTTTGAGGTGGTTTCGTACCCTACCATAATCTCTACGTTTGTTCTCCGCTATTAGTGGCTTTGGAGTGACTCTTTGTTGCATGCTGAGGGATTGTTATATGATCTATCTATGTTATTATTGTTGAGAGAACTTGCACTAGTGACAGTATGAACCCTAGGCCTTGTTTCCTATCATTGCAATACCGTTTACGCTTACTTTTACCACTTGTTACCTTTCTGTTTTTATAATTTCAGATTACAAATACCTTTATCTACTACCCATATTGCACTTGTATCACCATCTCTTCGCCGAACTAGTGCACCTATACAATTTACCATTGTATTGGGTGTGTTGGGGACACAAGAGACTCTTTGTTATTTGGTTGCAGGGTTACTTGAGAGAGACCATCTTCATCCTACGCCTCTCACAGACTGATAAACCTTAGGTCATCCACTTGAGGGAAATTTGCTACTGTCCTACAAACCTGTGCACTTACAGGCCCAACAACATCTACAAGAAGAAGGTTGTGTAGTAGACATCAAGCTCTTTTCTGGCGCCGTTGCCGGGGAGGTGAGTGCTTGAAGGTATATTTTTAGATCTTGCAATCGAATCTTTTTGTGTCTTGTTTTATCACTAGTTTAGTTTATAAAAGAAAACTACAAAAAAATGGAGTTAAGTTTGTCTCGTACGCTTCGTCTTTTTAATATCTTTCGTGAGTATGATGAAAAGGAAAATTGTGCTCAAGTGCTAGAAGAAGAAATCTATAGAATGTTTGACAGTAAATATTTGAATTGTGAGCATGATTGCAATGTTGTTAGTATGAATTCCTTGTATATCCATGATGCTAATGATATGCAAAACCACAAGCTTGGGGATGCTATGTTTGATAAAGATGATATTTTTTGTCCCCAAGTTTTGATGAGCAAATTTATTATGATGAAAGCATGCCTCCTATTTATGATGATTATATTGATGAAAGTGGGTTAAGAGTGTCAACTTTAGGAAGTAGTGATCCCACTATTTTGGAGGATGTTGAATCTTATTGTGATAAACATGAAAGTGGATTTGGAAGAGTGTCAACTTTATCTAGTGATGATTCCACTATTTCGGAAGAGGTTCCAATTGATTATGAGAACAAAGTTGCTATCTATGATGATTATTGTGATGACTTGTATGCTATTAGGAATAATGATAACCATGAAACTTGTCATCATGATTTTAGTTTTCAATTGGATTATGCCTCACATGATAATTATTTTGTTGAGTTTGCTCCCACTACTATTCATGAGAAGAAATTTGCTTATGTGGAGAGTAGTAAATTTTCTATGCTTGTAGATCATGAAAAAAATGCTTTAGGTGCTGGTTATATTGTTGAATTCATTCATGATTCTACTAGAAATTATTATGAGCGAGGAACATATGCTTGTAGGAATTGCAATAATGTCAAGTTTCCTCTCTATGTGCTTAAAATTTTGAAGCTATGCTTGTTTTACCTTCCTATGCTTGTTGATTATTGTTCCCATAAGTTGTTTTCTCACAAAATCCCTATTCATAGGAAGTGGGTTAGACTTAAATGTTCTAGTCATATGCTTCATGATGCTCCCGTTATGTTTCAATTCTTATCTTTTATGTGAGCATCATTGCCATCATCATGCCTAGCTAGAAAGGCATTGAAGAAAAGCGCTTGTTGGGAGACAACCCAATATTTACTCTTACTGTTTTTGTGTGCTCACATGATTATGCTACTGCATTAATCATATTTTATAGCTTTTATTTCAGTAAAGTGCCAAGTAGAACCTTTGGGAAGACTTGGGTGAAGTCTATATGATCTTGCTGTAAAAAACAGAAACTTTAGCGCTCACGATATTAGCTGCCATTTTTTACTGAAGAGTGATTTTAGGTTGATTCTTTTTGCATATGATTAATAGGAAAATTATTCATGTCCACCAATTTATTTCATAATTGTTTGAGTTCCATAGGTATACGTTCGATACAGATTACAACAGACTGTTCTGTTTTTGACAGATTCTGTTTTCTATGTGTTGTTTGCTTATTTTGATGCATCTATGGCTAGTATTAAGTGGTATGAACCATAGAGAATTTGGAATACAGTAGGTTTAACACAAATATGAATTTAGAATGAGTTCATTACAGTATCTAAGTGGTGGTTTTATTTTCTTATACTAACAGAGCTTACGAGTTTTGTTTTGAGTTTTGTGTGGTTGAAGTTTTCAAGTTTTGAGTAGAGATTCGATGGACTATGGAATAAGGAGTGGAAAGAGCCTAAGATTGGGGATTTCCAAGGCACACCAAGGTAATATTCAAGTACAATCAAGAGCCTAAGCTTGGGGATGCCCCGGAAGGCACCCCCTCTTTCTTCTTCGTTCATCGGTAACTTTACTTGGAGCTATATTTTTATTCACCACATGATATGTGTTTTTCTTGGAGCGTCATTTTATTTTGTTAGTATTTGCTTGCTGTTATTTATAATAATTTTTTGCATCTTTAGTTTCAATAAAAATGTCAAGGATAGCCTTTACCATGCTTATTTTGCTAGTATACATGTTGCTGTTTAAAAACAGAAAGTTTACCGCTGTTGAAAAAATTCCCTAGAAAAGTCAGAGAATGGTATAATGTTGAATCTTTTTGCATATTGAGATCTGATAAATCTTCTACATCTTAATATTTTTATCATATTTGTTGGAGTTAGGTAAGTATTGATACTCTTGCATTCTTTACATACTATACTGTTTTGGCAGATTGCTGTTATGTTTGCATTGTTTGCATACGTTTGCTTGTTTAATGACTCTATTTGAGGATAGGAGTATTAAATATGCAGAGACATTTAGTATGCAATGTTGAATAATAATTTTAGTAGTTTGTTACAGTAGAAGATAATAAGGTTTTGCATTGGTTTATACTAACCTATCTCACGAGTTCTTGTTGAGTTTGTTGTGGATGAAGCTGTTGATAAATAGAGAAACCATGATATAAGAGGAATTAAGGAGACACAAAAGTTCAAGCTTGGGGATGCCCAAGGCACCCAAGATAATATTTCAAGAAGTCTCAAGCATCTAAGCTTGGGGATGCCCCGGTAGGCATCCCACCTTTCTTGTTCAACAATCATCGGTTAGTATCGGTTGAACCTAAGTTTTTGCTTCTTCACATGAGTTGTGCTATCCTTGCAATGTCATTTTATTTTGTTTTGCTTGCTGTTTGAATACAATACCAAGATCAGAAATTCTTTAATGAGAGAGAGTCTTCACATAGTTACATAATTATTTAGCTACTCATTGATCTTCACTTATATCTTTTTGGAGTAGTTTGTCATTTACTCTTGTGCTTCACTTATACCCTATGAGTAAATGGTTGAATAAGTTGAATGTCATAAATATCAAATTATATATGTTTCATTTGCTTACTCCATGGGGAGTAATGACTTCACATCTAAGAAGTAGAGGTTGTAAATTTATTGACGGTTAGCAATCATTGTATTAGTCATTTGAACAATTCATGAAAGAATATTTAAGGAAGAGAGATTTCACATATAAATATATTATCATAGACATCTTTTATGATTGTGAGCACTCATTAAGTATGACATGCTAAAGAGTTGATGTTGGACAAGGAAGACAACGTAATGGGTTATGTTTTCTCACATCTCAGTTAAAGTATATTGTCAAGGATCATTCAAACATGTTGAGCTTGCCTTTCCCCCTCATGCTAGCCAAAAATTCCCAGCACCAAGTAGAGATACTACTTGTGCTTCCAAATATCGTTAAACCCAGTTTTCGCCATGAGAGTCCACCATACCTACCTATGGATTGAGTAAGATCCTTCCAGTAAGTTGTCATCGGTGCAAGCAATAAAAATTGCTCTCTAATTATGCATGACTTATTAGTGTGGAGAAGATAAGCTTTGTACTATCTTGTTATGGAAGCAACAAAAGCGACGGACTGCATAATAAAGGTCCATATACAAGGGGAAATATAAAGTGACGGTCTTTCGCATTAAGATTTTGTGTATCCAACCCTAAAAGGGCATGACAACCTCTGCTTCCCTCTGCGAAGGGCCTATCTTTTACTTTATGTATTTTACTTTATGGAAGAGTCAAGGTGATCTTCACCTTCCCCTTTTTTCATTTTATCCTTTGGCAAGCACTTTGTGTTAAGGTGATCCTGATATATATATATCCAATTGGATGTACGTTAGCATGAACAATTATTGTTGACATCACCCAAAGGTGAATACGTTTGGAGGCAACATTATAAGCCCCTATCTTTACCTATGTCTGATTAAAACTTCATAACCACAAGTATTGTGTGAGTGTTAGCAATTCTAGAAGACTATATGATGGTTGAGTATGTGAAGTTTGCTAAATCAAAGCTCTGACATAGACCCTTACTGAAAATAGGATGAATTGCAATTGTTTGATGACTAAGAATGAAGTTTGCTAGTTTTCAAGAAAGTTTATGGTCTATGCTTTAACATGTGAATTGCTTGTTACTTGTTCGTGAGAAGTTTTATGAGTTGAACTACTGTTATGACATATAATCATGCTAGAAAAGGTAATTGAAATTATCATTGATCAAACTTGTGCACCTTCTAGCATTCACACTTCATAAATTCTTTCTTTATCATTTACCTTCTTGAGGACGAGTAGGAATTGGGGATACTGATACGTCTCCAACGTATCTATAATTTATGAAGCATTCATGCTATTTTATTATCTGTTTTGAATGATTATGGGCTTTATTATACACTTTTATATTACTTTTGGGACTAACCTATTAACCGGAGGCCCAGCCCATATTGCTGTTTTATTGCCTGTTTCAGTATTTCAAAGAAAAGGAATATCAAACGGAGTCCAAACGGAATGAAACCTTCGGCAGCGTGATTTTTTGGAAGAATATCACCCAGGAGACTTGGAGTTCACGCCAGAAGAGCCTCGAGGAGGCCAGGAGATAGGAGGGCGCCCCCCTACCGGGCGCGCACCCCTGTCTTGTGGGCCCCTTGAGCACCTCCCAACCGAATTCTTTCACCTATATAGTCCTGCGTACCCTAAAAACATCCACAAAGAAGATAGATTGGGAGTTTCGCCGCCGCAAGCCTCTGTAGCCACCAAAAACCTCTTGGGAGCCCGTTCCGGCACCCTGCCGGAGGGGGGATCCCTCACCGGTGGCCATCTTCATCATCCCGGCACACTCCATGACGAGGAGGGAGTAGTTCACCCTCGGGGCTGAGGGTATGTACCAGTAGCTATGTGTTTGATCTCTCTCTCTCTCTCTCTCTCTCTCTCGTGTTCTCTCTATGGCACGATCTTGATGTATCACGAGCTTTGCTATTATAGTTGGATCTTATGATGTTTCTCCCCCTCTACTCTCTTGTGATGAATTGAGTTTCCCTCTTGAAGTTATCTTATCGGATTGAGTCTTTGATTTGAGAACACTTGATGTATGTCTTCCCGTGTTTATCTGTGGTGACAATGGGATATCACGTGCCACTTGATGTATGTTTTGGTGACCAACTTGCGGGTTCCGCCCATGAACCTATGCATAGGGGTTGGCACACGTTTTCTTGACTCTCCGGTAGAAACTTTGGGGAACTCTTTGAAGTACTTTGTATTGGTTGGATGAATTTGAGATTGTGTGACGCATATCGTATAATCATGCCCACAGATACTTGAGGTGACAATGGAGTATCTAGGTGACATTAGGGTTTTGGTTGATTTGTGTCTTAAGGTGTTATTCTAGTATGAACTCTATGATGGATTGAGCGGAAAGAATAGCTGCATGTTATTTTATTATGAACTCTTGAATAGATAGAACAGAAAGGATGACTTTGAGGTGGTTTCGTACCCTACCATAATCTCTACGTTTGTTCTCCGCTATTAGTGGCTTTGGAGTGACTCTTTGTTGCATGTTGAGGGATTGTTATATGATCTATCTATGTTATTATTGTTGAGAGAACTTGCACTAGTGACAGTATGAACCCTAGGCCTTGTTTCCTATCATTGCAATACCGTTTACGCTCACTTTTACCACTTGTTACCTTGCTGTTTTTATAATTTCAGATTACAAATACCTTTATCTACTACCCATATTGCACTTGTATCACCATCTCTTCGACGAGCTAGTGCACCTATACAATTTACCATTGTATTGGGTGTGTTGGG
>NC_041389.1:710348721-710350196 GCF_002162155.2 Triticum dicoccoides | reverse complement strand
GAATTACTCAGGTCTGTGGATTTATCTGACTCTGAAAATGAGGAGCACAAGGAAGAAGAGCTAGGGGTTCTCCCTCCTGAGACCATCCATATCTTGCAGAGTGATAACCTAAAGAGATCTTTACTTGAATCACTTAACCAAGCTCAAAAAGATGGCCCTGATCCTGAGAAGAGGTCGAAATGGGGGCCAGTTCTGACACAGGAACCTGCTACCAGAGGACATGGGAATGTAAACATCATGGAGAAAGCTGCTGCATATAAGAGGAAGCAAAATCTGGAGATTAAAAAATCTTCAAAGGTAAATCATTTTCACTGTTGATAAGTCCATTCTTGCTAATCAAATGGAACAAATGAACTTAATGATTAGAGGTGATGAATCTCAAAAGAACTACACCTTTGAAGAAATGATAGATGAGAAGAAAGAAAGATGTCTGGTTTTTGCTAGTAATAATCCTGAAATTACTCTTCGTGATAATTTAGACATTGATCAAAGTGATTTAGTTGGTACACCTATGAGTAACTTTTTCTCTAAGCCAATTGGCACTACTGTTGCTTTGAGGAAAACACCCACTGTCCTAACTAAGGTCAAGCCTTGTGGCTTATCTCATCCTTTTAAAATTACTTAATCCATGATAGGTCTTATTTGGAATATTAGAGGTATTGGACAACCTGCAAAAATTCAGTGCCTTTGTGATACCATTGCTAAAACTAATCTTGATTTTATTGGATTTCAAGAAACTAAAAGAGAGATCATTTCTAAGGGTTTCCTCAAAGCTATTGATAGACTTGAAAACTTTGTTTGGCATTTCTTGCCTGCTGCTAATACT
This sequence comes from Triticum dicoccoides, assembly GCF_002162155.2. Lineage (NCBI taxonomy): Eukaryota > Viridiplantae > Streptophyta > Magnoliopsida > Poales > Poaceae > Triticum > Triticum dicoccoides. The sequence goes on along the minus strand of NC_041389.1, from coordinate 710,349,370 downwards.
GCGGGAGGGATTCTTTTAGGCTTTAAGAAAAATAATTTTGAGGTGATTGGTTTTGTTAACCAAAGATTCTCTATTACTTCCACTATTAAAAATAAGAATGATGGCTTTGTGTGGCAAATGGTGTTGGTTTATGGCTCTGCCTATCCTGAATTTAAAATTGACTTTATTGTTGAATTACATGATATTTTGACTAATGCTTCTTATCCTATCATGATTTGTGGGGATTTTAACTTGGTTAGGAGTGAAGCTGATAAAAGTAATGGGTTGATTAACTAGCAAACTACATTTCTCTTTAATGAGATTAATAGATGGGGATTGATGGAGATTTCTATCTCTAACGGGGTTTTTACTTGGTCTAATAACCTGGTTTCCCCTATTTTTGCTATACTAGACAGGGTGTTCACTTCTGTGGACTGGGATGTCCATTTTCCTCTATCATCTTTATCTGCACTTCCTAGAGTTGGGAATGACCACACACCCCTTGTTCTTGATACAACAAGAGCCCCCTCCAACCCAAAATATTTAGATTTGAAAAATGGTGGCTTTCTCAACCAGGATTCCATCATATGGTCACAGAAGCTTGGAACTATCACTACTAGGGAAAACCTTATACACAGAATCTTAGCAGCAGAGCGGTTTAAAAACAAAC
>NC_041389.1:710335432-710346845 GCF_002162155.2 Triticum dicoccoides | reverse complement strand
GGGGGGGGGGTGATTAGACACTAAGTGCCAAAAGTTGTAGTTTTTAATTTCTTGAAGTTTAAGTGGAGTTTTAGCACAAGTTTAACAAACACAATACATATCATGCAAGCATGCAAAAAGTATATGGGCAGTGGAAAGTAAAGCATGCAACTTGCAAGAATGTAAAGGGAAGGGTTTGGAGAATTCAAACGCAATTGGAGACAGGGATGTTTCTGTCGTGGTTCCGATAGGTGGTTCTATCGTACATCCACGTTGATGGAGACTTCAACCCACGAAGGGTAACGTCTGCACAAGTCCACGGAGGGCTCCACCCAAGAAGGGTCCACGAAGAAGCAACCTTGTCTATCCCACCATGGCCGTCGCCCATGAAAGACTTGCCTCACTAGCGGTAGATCTTCATGAGTTAGGCGATCTCCTTGCCCTTACAAACTCCTTGGTTCAACTCCACAATCTTGTCGGAGGCTCCCAAGTGACACCTAGCCAATCTAGGAGACACCACTCTCCAAGAAGTAACAAATGGTGTGTTGATGATGAACTCCTTGCTCTCGTGCTTCAAATGATAGCCTCCCCAACACTCAACTCTCTCTCACAGGATTTGGATTTGGTGGAAAGAAGATTTGAGTGGAAAGCAACTTGGGGAAGGCTAGAGATCAAGATTCATATGGTAGGAATGGAATATCTTGGCCTCAGCACATGAGTAGGTGGTTCTCTCTCAGAAAATGTAAGTTGGAAGTGTAGGTTCATTCTGATAGCTCTCTCTACGAACGAAGAGGAGGTGGAGGGGTAAATAGCCTCCACACAAAAACTAACCGTTGCACACAACTTGCCAATCTCGGTGGGACTGAATTAAGAAACTCGGTCAGACCGATTCAGCAAATCTTGTGACCGTTAGGATTTTCGGTGGGACCGACATGCAACTCGGTAGGACCGATATGGTTAGGGTTAGGGCATAACGTAATCTCGGTGAGACTAATTACAAAAACTCGATGGGACCGACTTTGGTAATAAGCTAACTAGAGAGTTGGTCAGGCAAACTCAGTAGGACCGATTACACAAACTCTGTGGGACCGATTTTGGTAATAAGTTAATGATACGTCTCCAACGTATCTATAATTTATGAAGCATTCATGCTATTTTATTATCTATTTTGAATGATTGTGGGCTTTATTATACACTTTTATATTACTTTTGGGACTAACCTATTAATCGGAGGCCCAACCCATATTTCTGTTTTATTGCCTGTTTCAGTATTTTGAAGAAAAGGAATATCCAACGGAGTCCAAACGGAATGAAACCTTCGGCAGCGTGATTTTTTGGAAGAATATCACCCAGGAGACTTGGAGTTCACGTCAGAAGAGCCTCGAGGAGGCCAGGAGATAGGAGGGCGTGCCCTCCCCCCCTACTGGGTGCGCCCCCTGTCTCGTGGGCCCCTCGAGCACCTCCCGACCGACTTCTTTCGCCTATATAGTCCCACGTACCATAAAAACAACCACGGAGAAGATAGATCGGGAGTTCCGCTGCCGCAAGCCTCTGTAGCCACCAAAAACCTCTTGGGAGCCCATTCCGGCACCCTGCCGGAGGGGGGATCCCTCACCGGTGGCCATCTTCATCATCCCGGCGTTCTCCATGACGAGGATGGAGTAGTTCACCCTCGGGGCTGAGGGTATGTACCAGTAGCTATGTGTTTGATCTCTCTCTCTCTCTCTCTCTCTCTCTCTCTCGTGTTCTCTCTATGTCACGATGTTGATGTATCGCGAGCTTTGCTATTATAGTTGGATCTTATGATGTTTCTCCCCCTCTACTCTCTTGTGATGAATTGAGTTTCCCTCTTTAAGTTACCTTATCGGATTGAGTCTTTGATTTGAGAACACTTGATGTATGTCTTCCCGTGTTTATCTGTGGTGACAATGGGATATCACGTGCCACTTGATGTATGTTTTGGTGACCAACTTGCGGGTTCCGCCCATGAACCTATGCATAGGGGTTGGCACACATTTTTTTGACTCTCCGGTAGAAACTTTGGGGTACTCTTTGAAGTAGTTTGTGTTGGTTGGATGAATTTGAGATTCTGTGATGCATATCGTATAATCATGCACATGGATACTTGAGGTGACAATGGAGTATCTAGGTGACATTAGGGTTTTGGTTGATTTGTGTCTTAAGGTGTTATTCTAGTATGAACTCTATGATGGATTGAGCGGAAAGAATAGCTTCATGTTATTTTACTACGAACTCTTGAATAGATAGAACATAAAGGATGACTTTGAGGTGGTTTCGTACCCTACCATAATCTCTACGTTTGTTCTCCGCTATTAGTGGCTTTGGAGTGACTCTTTGTTGCATGCTAAGGGATTGTTATATGATCTATCTATGTTATTATTGTTGAGAGAACTTGCACTAGTGACAGTATGAACCCTAGGCCTTGTTTCCTATCATTGCAATACCGTTTACGCTTACTTTTACCACTTGTTACCTTTCTGTTTTTATAATTTCAGATTACAAATACCTTTATCTACTACCCATATTGCACTTGTATCACCATCTCTTCGCCGAACTAGTGCACCTATACAATTTACCATTGTATTGGGTGTGTTGGGGACACAAGAGACTCTTTGTTATTTGGTTGCAGGGTTACTTGAGAGAGACCATCTTCATCCTACGCCTCTCACAGACTGATAAACCTTAGGTCATCCACTTGAGGGAAATTTGCTACTGTCCTACAAACCTGTGCACTTACAGGCCCAACAACATCTACAAGAAGAAGGTTGTGTAGTAGACATCAAGCTCTTTTCTGGCGCCGTTGCCGGGGAGGTGAGTGCTTGAAGGTATATTTTTAGATCTTGCAATCGAATCTTTTTGTGTCTTGTTTTATCACTAGTTTAGTTTATAAAAGAAAACTACAAAAAAATGGAGTTAAGTTTGTCTCGTACGCTTCGTCTTTTTAATATCTTTCGTGAGTATGATGAAAAGGAAAATTGTGCTCAAGTGCTAGAAGAAGAAATCTATAGAATGTTTGACAGTAAATATTTGAATTGTGAGCATGATTGCAATGTTGTTAGTATGAATTCCTTGTATATCCATGATGCTAATGATATGCAAAACCACAAGCTTGGGGATGCTATGTTTGATAAAGATGATATTTTTTGTCCCCAAGTTTTGATGAGCAAATTTATTATGATGAAAGCATGCCTCCTATTTATGATGATTATATTGATGAAAGTGGGTTAAGAGTGTCAACTTTAGGAAGTAGTGATCCCACTATTTTGGAGGATGTTGAATCTTATTGTGATAAACATGAAAGTGGATTTGGAAGAGTGTCAACTTTATCTAGTGATGATTCCACTATTTCGGAAGAGGTTCCAATTGATTATGAGAACAAAGTTGCTATCTATGATGATTATTGTGATGACTTGTATGCTATTAGGAATAATGATAACCATGAAACTTGTCATCATGATTTTAGTTTTCAATTGGATTATGCCTCACATGATAATTATTTTGTTGAGTTTGCTCCCACTACTATTCATGAGAAGAAATTTGCTTATGTGGAGAGTAGTAAATTTTCTATGCTTGTAGATCATGAAAAAAATGCTTTAGGTGCTGGTTATATTGTTGAATTCATTCATGATTCTACTGGAAATTATTATGAGCGAGGAACATATGCTTGTAGGAATTGCAATAATGTCAAGTTTCCTCTCTATGTGCTTAAAATTTTGAAGCTATGCTTGTTTTACCTTCCTATGCTTGTTGATTATTGTTCCCATAAGTTGTTTTCTCACAAAATCCCTATTCATAGGAAGTGGGTTAGACTTAAATGTTCTAGTCATATGCTTCATGATGCTCCCGTTATGTTTCAATTCTTATCTTTTATGTGAGCATCATTGCCATCATCATGCCTAGCTAGAAAGGCATTGAAGAAAAGCGCTTGTTGGGAGACAACCCAATATTTACTCTTACTGTTTTTGTGTGCTCACATGATTATGCTACTGCATTAATCATATTTTATAGCTTTTATTTCAGTAAAGTGCCAAGTAGAACCTTTGGGAAGACTTGGGTGAAGTCTATATGATCTTGCTGTAAAAAACAGAAACTTTAGCGCTCACGATATTAGCTGCCATTTTTTACTGAAGAGTGATTTTAGGTTGATTCTTTTTGCATATGATTAATAGGAAAATTATTCATGTCCACCAATTTATTTCATAATTGTTTGAGTTCCATAGGTATACGTTCGATACAGATTACAACAGACTGTTCTGTTTTTGACAGATTCTGTTTTCTATGTGTTGTTTGCTTATTTTGATGCATCTATGGCTAGTATTAAGTGGTATGAACCATAGAGAATTTGGAATACAGTAGGTTTAACACAAATATGAATTTAGAATGAGTTCATTACAGTATCTAAGTGGTGGTTTTATTTTCTTATACTAACAGAGCTTACGAGTTTTGTTTTGAGTTTTGTGTGGTTGAAGTTTTCAAGTTTTGAGTAGAGATTCGATGGACTATGGAATAAGGAGTGGAAAGAGCCTAAGATTGGGGATTTCCAAGGCACACCAAGGTAATATTCAAGTACAATCAAGAGCCTAAGCTTGGGGATGCCCCGGAAGGCACCCCCTCTTTCTTCTTCGTTCATCGGTAACTTTACTTGGAGCTATATTTTTATTCACCACATGATATGTGTTTTTCTTGGAGCGTCATTTTCTTTTGTTAGTATTTGCTTGCTGTTATTTATAATAATTTTTTGCATCTTTAGTTTCAATAAAAATGTCAAGGATAGCCTTTACCATGCTTATTTTGCTAGTATACATGTTGCTGTTTAAAAACAGAAAGTTTACCGCTGTTGAAAAAATTCCCTAGAAAAGTCAGAGAATGGTATAATGTTGAATCTTTTTGCATATTGAGCTCTGATAAATCTTCTACATCTTAATATTTTTATCATATTTGTTGGAGTTAGGTAAGTATTGATACTCTTGCATTCTTTACATACTATACTGTTTTGGCAGATTGCTGTTATGTTTGCATTGTTTGCATACGTTTGCTTGTTTAATGACTCTATTTGAGGATAGGAGTATTAAATATGCAGAGACATTTAGTATGCAATGTTGAATAATAATTTTAGTAGTTTGTTACAGTAGAAGATAATAAGGTTTTGCATTGGTTTATACTAACCTATCTCACGAGTTCTTGTTGAGTTTGTTGTGGATGAAGCTGTTGATAAATAGAGAAACCATGATATAAGAGGAATTAAGGAGACACAAAAGTTCAAGCTTGGGGATGCCCAAGGCACCCAAGATAATATTTCAAGAAGTCTCAAGCATCTAAGCTTGGGGATGCCCCGGTAGGCATCCCACCTTTCTTGTTCAACAATCATCAGTTAGTATCGGTTGAACCTAAGTTTTTGCTTCTTCACATGAGTTGTGCTATCCTTGCAATGTCATTTTATTTTTTTTGCTTGCTGTTTGAATACAATACCAAGATCAGAAATTCTTTAATGAGAGAGAGTCTTCACATAGTTACATAATTATTTAGCTACTCATTGATCTTCACTTATATCTTTTTGGAGTAGTTTGTCATTTACTCTTGTGCTTCACTTATATCCTATGAGTAAATGGTTGAATAAGTTGAATGTCATAAATATCAAATTATATATGTTTCATTTGCTTACTCCATGGGGAGTAATGACTTCACATCTAAGAAGTAGAGGTTGTAAATTTATTGACGGTTAGCAATCATTGTATTAGTCATTTGAACAATTCATGAAAGAATATTTAAGGAAGAGAGATTTCACATATAAATATATTATCATAGACATCTTTTATGATTGTGAGCACTCATTAAGTATGACATGCTAAAGAGTTGATGTTGGACAAGGAAGACAACGTAATGGGTTATGTTTTCTCACATCTCAGTTAAAGTATATTGTCAAGGATCATTCAAACATGTTGAGCTTGCCTTTCCCCCTCATGCTAGCCAAAAATTCCCAGCACCAAGTAGAGATACTACTTGTGCTTCCAAATATCGTTAAACCCAGTTTTCGCCATGAGAGTCCACCATACCTACCTATGGATTGAGTAAGATCCTTCCAGTAAGTTGTCATCGGTGCAAGCAATAAAAATTGCTCTCTAATTATGCATGACTTATTAGTGTGGAGAAGATAAGCTTTGTACTATCTTGTTATGGAAGCAACAAAAGCGACGGACTGCATAATAAAGGTCCATATACAAGGGGAAATATAAAGTGACGGTCTTTCGCATTAAGATTTTGTGTATCCAACCCTAAAAGGGCATGACAACCTCTGCTTCCCTCTGCGAAGGGCCTATCTTTTACTTTATGTATTTTACTTTATGGAAGAGTCAAGGTGATCTTCACCTTCCCCTTTTTTCATTTTATCCTTTGGCAAGCACTTTGTGTTAAGGTGATCCTGATATATATATATATATCCAATTGGATGTACGTTAGCATGAACAATTATTGTTGACATCACCCAAAGGTGAATACGTTTGGAGGCAACATTATAAGCCCCTATCTTTACCTATGTCTGATTAAAACTTCATAACCACAAGTATTGTGTGAGTGTTAGCAATTCTAGAAGACTATATGATGGTTGAGTATGTGAAGTTTGCTAAATCAAAGCTCTGACATAGACCCTTACTGAAAATAGGATGAATTGCAATTGTTTGATGACTAAGAATGAAGTTTGCTAGTTTTCAAGAAAGTTTATGGTCTATGCTTTAACATGTAAATTGCTTGTTACTTGTTCGTGAGAAGTTTTATGAGTTGAACTACTGTTATGACATATAATCATGCTAGAAAAGGTAATTGAAATTATCATTGATCAAACTTGTGCACCTTCTAGCATTCACACTTCATAAATTCTTTCTTTATCATTTACCTTCTTGAGGACGAGTAGGAATTGGGGATACTGATACGTCTCCAACGTATCTATAATTTATGAAGCATTCATGCTATTTTATTATCTGTTTTGAATGATTATGGGCTTTATTATACACTTTTATATTACTTTTGGGACTAACCTATTAACCGGAGGCCCAGCCCATATTGCTGTTTTATTGCCTGTTTCAGTATTTCAAAGAAAAGGAATATCAAACGGAGTCCAAACGGAATGAAACCTTCGGCAGCGTGATTTTTTGGAAGAATATCACCCAGGAGACTTGGAGTTCACGCCAGAAGAGCCTCGAGGAGGCCAGGAGATAGGAGGGCGCCCCCCTACCGGGCGCGCACCCCTGTCTTGTGGGCCCCTTGAGCACCTCCCAACCGAATTCTTTCGCCTATATAGTCCTGCGTACCCTAAAAACATCCACAAAGAAGATAGATTGGGAGTTTCGCCGCCGCAAGCCTCTGTAGCCACCAAAAACCTCTTGGGAGCCCGTTCCGGCACCCTGCCGGAGGGGGGATCCCTCACCGGTGGCCATCTTCATCATCCCGGCACTCTCCATGACGAGGAGGGAGTAGTTCACCCTCGGGGCTGAGGGTATGTACCAGTAGCTATGTGTTTGATCTCTCTCTCTCTCTCTCTCTCGTGTTCTCTCTATGGCACGATCTTGATGTATCACGAGCTTTGCTATTATAGTTGGATCTTATGATGTTTCTCCCCCTCTACTCTCTTGTGATGAATTGAGTTTCCCTCTTGAAGTTATCTTATCGGATTGAGTCTTTGATTTGAGAACACTTGATGTATGTCTTCCCGTGTTTATCTGTGGTGACAATGGGATATCACGTGCCACTTGATGTATGTTTTGGTGACCAACTTGCGGGTTCCGCCCATGAACCTATGCATAGGGGTTGGCACACGTTTTCTTGACTCTCCGGTAGAAACTTTGGGGAACTCTTTGAAGTACTTTGTATTGGTTGGATGAATTTGAGATTGTGTGACGCATATCGTATAATCATGCCCACAGATACTTGAGGTGACAATGGAGTATCTAGGTGACATTAGGGTTTTGGTTGATTTGTGTCTTAAGGTGTTATTCTAGTATGAACTCTATGATGGATTGAGCGGAAAGAATAGCTGCATGTTATTTTATTATGAACTCTTGAATAGATAGAACAGAAAGGATGACTTTGAGGTGGTTTCGTACCCTACCATAATCTCTACGTTTGTTCTCCGCTATTAGTGGCTTTGGAGTGACTCTTTGTTGCATGTTGAGGGATTGTTATATGATCTATCTATGTTATTATTGTTGAGAGAACTTGCACTAGTGACAGTATGAACCCTAGGCCTTGTTTCCTATCATTGCAATACCGTTTACGCTCACTTTTACCACTTGTTACCTTGCTGTTTTTATAATTTCAGATTACAAATACCTTTATCTACTACCCATATTGCACTTGTATCACCATCTCTTCGACGAGCTAGTGCACCTATACAATTTACCATTGTATTGGGTGTGTTGGGGACACAAGAGACTCTTTGTTATTTGGTTGCAGGGTTGCTTGAGAGAGACCATCTTCATCCTACGCCTCCCACGGATTGATAAACCTTAGGTCATCCACTTGAGGGAAATTTGCTACTGTCCTACAAACCTGTGCACTTGCAGGCCCAAAAACGTCTACAAGAAGAAGGTTGTGTAGTAGACATCAGTTAACCAGCGAGTTTGCATTGTAATCTCGGTAGTACCGATTGCTCAAACTCGGTTAGACCGATTTTGGTAATGGACATACACAGAGAGATTACAATCCAATCTCGGTGAGACTGAGATCCCTATCGGTGAGACCGATTTGCCTAGGGTTTGTGGCAGTGGCTAAGACATCTGAACTCGGTGGCGCCGGATAGAAAGAGTCGGTGGGGCCAAGTTAGACTTTTGGTTTAGGACATGTGTGGATGTGACAAAGTAGTTGAGGGCTTTGGAGCATATCACTAAGAACTTTGAGCAAGTAAGCCATTAAGCAACACCTCATCCCCTCTTGATAGTATTGGGTTTTCTTATAGACTCAATGTGATATTGGATCACTAAAATAGAAAATGTAGAGTCTTGTGCTTGAAGCATGAGCCAATCCTTTGTCCTTAGCATCTTGAAGGGGTTCCACATCCTTTAGTCCATGCCACTCTATTGTTGAACTTGTCTGAAACATACTAGGTAAAAGTGTTAGTCCAACAAGAGATATGTTGACATTAATTACCAAAACCACCTAGGGAGCACTTGTGCTTTCATCAAGTCTGGTGAGAAATCTGGTAGTATGGAATATTGTGTGGAATTACTCAGGTCTGTGGATTTATCTGACTCTGAAAATGAGGAGCACAAGGAAGAAGAGCTAGGGGTTCTCCCTCCTGAGACCATCCATATCTTGCAGAGTGATAACCTAAAGAGATCTTTACTTGAATCACTTAACCAAGCTCAAAAAGATGGCCCTGATCCTGAGAAGAGGTCGAAATGGGGGCCAGTTCTGACACAGGAACCTGCTACCAGAGGACATGGGAATGTAAACATCATGGAGAAAGCTGCTGCATATAAGAGGAAGCAAAATCTGGAGATTAAAAAATCTTCAAAGGTAAATCATTTTCACTGTTGATAAGTCCATTCTTGCTAATCAAATGGAACAAATGAACTTAATGATTAGAGGTGATGAATCTCAAAAGAACTACACCTTTGAAGAAATGATAGATGAGAAGAAAGAAAGATGTCTGGTTTTTGCTAGTAATAATCCTGAAATTACTCTTCGTGATAATTTAGACATTGATCAAAGTGATTTAGTTGGTACACCTATGAGTAACTTTTTCTCTAAGCCAATTGGCACTACTGTTGCTTTGAGGAAAACACCCACTGTCCTAACTAAGGTCAAGCCTTGTGGCTTATCTCATCCTTTTAAAATTACTTAATCCATGATAGGTCTTATTTGGAATATTAGAGGTATTGGACAACCTGCAAAAATTCAGTGCCTTTGTGATACCATTGCTAAAACTAATCTTGATTTTATTGGATTTCAAGAAACTAAAAGAGAGATCATTTCTAAGGGTTTCCTCAAAGCTATTGATAGACTTGAAAACTTTGTTTGGCATTTCTTGCCTGCTGCTAATACTGCGGGAGGGATTCTTTTAGGCTTTAAGAAAAATAATTTTGAGGTGATTGGTTTTGTTAACCAAAGATTCTCTATTACTTCCACTATTAAAAATAAGAATGATGGCTTTGTGTGGCAAATGGTGTTGGTTTATGGCTCTGCCTATCCTGAATTTAAAATTGACTTTATTGTTGAATTACATGATATTTTGACTAATGCTTCTTATCCTATCATGATTTGTGGGGATTTTAACTTGGTTAGGAGTGAAGCTGATAAAAGTAATGGGTTGATTAACTAGCAAACTACATTTCTCTTTAATGAGATTAATAGATGGGGATTGATGGAGATTTCTATCTCTAACGGGGTTTTTACTTGGTCTAATAACCTGGTTTCCCCTATTTTTGCTATACTAGACAGGGTGTTCACTTCTGTGGACTGGGATGTCCATTTTCCTCTATCATCTTTATCTGCACTTCCTAGAGTTGGGAATGACCACACACCCCTTGTTCTTGATACAACAAGAGCCCCCTCCAACCCAAAATATTTAGATTTGAAAAATGGTGGCTTTCTCAACCAGGATTCCATCATATGGTCACAGAAGCTTGGAACTATCACTACTAGGGAAAACCTTATACACAGAATCTTAGCAGCAGAGCGGTTTAAAAACAAACGCTACTGCTAATTAGCAGTAGCGAGCTTGACAAAAGCTCGCTACTAATAACGCGGTAGCAGTAGCGCTCTAGGTGAAACAAGCGCTACTACTATAATTGCCACGGCGTTGCCTCCATGCTAGATATAGTAGTAGCGCCCTTCCCTGGACGCGCTACTGCTAAAGTACTTAGTAGCAGCGTTTTTGTTCAAAACTCACTGCTGATAAATATTGCACCTAATTAAGTTTAATTAGTCCCATACTGCTAAGCGAACAAGGTTTTTACCACCTTAAATATGTTACTTCTCAAACTATCTCGAGCACTTGGTCTTCATTGAACTATATGTGTAGATTTGTGGTTGCAATATGAATCTTCACCAGTGCCTATATAGGTACTGTGAGGATTCATGTTGACTATTTAGATTACACACAAAAAGTTCAATGATGACCAATGTATATTTTTGATGCATGCTTAGACTTATCAGTAGTGTTTTATGTAAAATGCGCTATTGCTACGTTAGCTATAGAGCGTTTGCTAAAGTGCACTACTGCTAGTTCGACTTAACCACACGCGGGCTCAAAATTTTGCTAAGTCCTCCTTTCCCCCCTGTTCTCCTACTCCTCTGTCGCCGCCGCCCGAGCTTGCCCTCACCGCCGCTGCCCGAGGCCGCCCTCAACCTCACCGCCGCCGCTCTCGACCTCACCGTCGCTGCCCTCGACCTCACCGCCGCCGCCCTCGACCTCACCGCC
>NC_041389.1:710293121-710335283 GCF_002162155.2 Triticum dicoccoides | reverse complement strand
TACCTCTCCGTCGCTGAGCACCTTGTCGCCACCGTCTCTCCCCTCTTTGTAAGCCCCCCACCCCTCCCCCACCCCCTTTCTCTTTGCTTAGTTAGTACTAGATGTTTTTTAGTAGCAGTAGATGTTAATTTAGGGTTCATAGATAATGATTTTTAGTAGTAGTAGATGTTAATTAATAGTAGTGATGGTACTAGTTAACTAGGGTAGTATGGTTAATAGTAGATGTTTTTTTACTATTGTATAATGTAGTTTTTTTACTATTTTTAGTAAGTGTTTAAAATAATTAGTACATAAATTAATAAACTAGTTGAACTAGTTTAGTTTTAGTTGAACTAGTTTAGTAAGTAAAATAATAAACTAGTTGAACTAGTTGAATTAATAGAACTAATGTATTTTTAGTAAGATAATTAATATAACTAGTTGAACTTCTTTATTTTTAGAAAGAACTAGTTTTTTTCCTATTTATAGTAAGTTTATATTTAGTAAGAACTAGTTGAATTAATAGAACTAGTTGAACATGTCATATTTGTTGTTAATTTTTTAGTTTAAGAAATTATTCGGGATGTATTAGTGATAACTTATAGGGTTTTTGCTTTTGCAGAAATCAAGGAGCCCCTCCATCATCCCCACCATCGTCCCCGCCACTAACCCCCTCCGACCTCGAGGTGAGACCAGCCAAATCTCCATGTATATCTTGTGTTGCTAAAATAGGATATGTGGTTGCCCAAGTGGCCGATCATGTTCAGGTTACACCTCCGATTTGCCTATGTTTTGCCGGAGTGTTGATTAATTTCCATTCCGGCAAATTTCAGGCGCTCGATATGTCCTTTTTTTAGCAAAGGTCATGCCGGATTTTTCCGTGAATTCTGGCAGGACTTGTGCTAGAATATGTAGGAAATATCGAGTGACCTGGATTTTCTCAAAAAATAATGATCTAACTTAGGTTTTTTAGTACATATATTTAATTATACAAGTTTAATCTTTGAATTATGAACGTAGGAAATGTTGTACTCGGATGACGAAAGTCTCCCGGGGGAGTGCAGCTGGTGCCACGACGATCGAGGTTTGTGCGGCAGGTTCCTTTAGCTGGACGAAGATCGGCGCTTCAGCATTAAGCTTGAGGCACTACAAAAAAAAGACACATCCGTGACATTTTGGGCCGAACAATTTTTTTTTCTATCATACATATGACACTTCTATGACGATAATTGTGACAAAACCTGGTATCATCATAGATGTGGTGGGCTCCTACTTCTATGACAAAAAATCATGATAGAAAATGGGTTTTCGTCCTGGGCGGGCCGGAGACGCAGCTGCATGACATTCTTTGGGCCGTCCACGACGGAAAAAACCGTGGTAGAAGCGAGGGCGAGGAAAATTTTGGGGAGTTCCCGGTTACGGTGGGAGGTCGGGGGATGAGCGATGTCCGTTTCTCTCATACACGTACGCGCGTGTGTGTGAGGCATTGGCTCTAACTGAACCCGCGCGAGGCGTTGGGCTCTAACTGAACCCGAGCGATTTGTCTGGACCCCGACTCAATGCCACATCGATCTAGCTTGTAACACCTCATATCACTTTGCGGCCTCACGCACCGTATTCCCACGGGTGTCGCCTTACCTTTTCCCGGGACCGTTTGCGCCTTTTGGCACACATATATGATAGTGTCGCTAGCATCCATATGATAAGGAGCCCGGGCTGACATGGCTAGTCGTAAACCCCAAGTGGCACAAACTTACAGGGACAGGCATACATGACCCAACAACGAACGTGTCGCTCATCAGCGAGTGAATCCAGGCTGTAGCACTGGGCTAGCAGGACTCCGGTGAACCGGGCTGTAGCGGGCTAACAGGACTCCAGAATTCATCGCGTGACATTTCCCCGAGGGGACAGACACAGGAACGAAGAAGGACACATGCCGGCCAGCCTAAGTGTTCCGGAGCAGTAGCAAGCTACCATGGCTCAGTGGAAACACTAGGAGACATTTCCCGGTAAGAGAGGCTACTAAGGATAAACAACTAGATAGTCAGATCCCACACATACCAAGCATTTCAATAACATACACACAATATGCTCGATATGTGCAAATACAACATGGCATCACAACATGACTCTACAACTCAAGTATTTATTCAGTAGGCTCCGAGGAGCGAGATATTACATACATGGGTCTCATGACCCAACAATCAGAGCATAAGTCAAAGCACATGCGGAAGCTTAACATGTCTGAGTACAGACATCTATAAATAGAAAAGGCTGAGAAGCCTGTCTATCTCCCAGATCCTGCCGAGGGCACAAGATCGTAGCTGAGGTAACAAGCTAAACGTCGAAGTCCATGCGGTACTACTAGCGAGACTGAAGTCTCTCTGCAAAAACATAAATTAAGCAACGTGAGTACAAATGTACCCAGCAAGACTTACATCAGATCTAACTACATATGCATCATTATCAACAAGGGGATGGTGGGGTTTAACTGCAGCAAGCCATCTTGACTCGGTGGCTATCCTAAAGTACGACTGCAAGTAACTCTTTTGAGGTGGCGCACACGAGTCCACATATTCACCATATCAATACACCACTATGGATCCGCTCCCGTCTCCCTACGGGAACGCCATCCATAGCACTCACGCTTATCTTGCATATTTTAGAGTATCCACTTTCACTTGTCTATGAACTGTATAGGCAACCCAGAAGTCCTTTACCGCGGACACGGCTATTCGAATAGATCATATTAACCCTGCAGGGGTGTACTTCTTCACACACGCTCTCACCACTTACCGCCGTTTACACGACATGTACTCGGCAACCTTCAAGTGGAAGCCCAGCGAGGGTGTCGGCCACGACCTGACTAACCGCACAAGTCTCTCGTCCAGGTTTATCGCCTATTCGGGTTCCATCCGCAAGGAGATCCGGTCGGGGTGTCGCTCACGGCCCCAAACGATGTGAGCAGGGTTCCCAAGCCCACCATCCGGGTGCCACTTGGTACACCGTGCCACTGTGCCTAGTCTGTCCCAAGCCCACTTGTACCGGGTGCCACTTGGTAGACTACTAACACTACCTACAAACACTAGAAACTAGTTGCAACTCCTGGACAGAGATCATGTTGATTAATAAGTCGAGAGGGGTCGAGTTACCAGAACCCAATGTGTGGTAGTAACTGGTCATGGATCACAAACACAGAACTCAGTTCCTGAGGACGGCTGCAATGAGACAACCCACCATGTACTCCTACATGGCCTCTCACCGCTACCTTTACCAAATCGTGTTCACACACTTAGCTCTCAACAATAGGACATGTTCACACACCTCTGATTCATCCCCGATGAATCAGACCTGACACAACTCTAAGCAATAGCAGGCATGACAACAAGCATGAATGAGTAGGCACATCAGGGCTCAAACAACTCCTACTCATGCTAGTGGGTTTCATCTATTTACTGTGGCAATGACAGGTCATGCAGAGGATAAAGGGGTTCAACTACCGCAGCAAATAACGGTTGTATCGTTGTTGTCCGAATGCAATAAAATAGAGCAGGAGCGAGAGAGTGGGATTGTATCGGAATGAACAAGGGGGTTTTGCTTGCCTGGCACTTCTGAAGATAATATAGCTCTTCATCGGTGTCATCGAACTCATCATCGGAACGTCGTTGACTGAGAGGGGACAAATACCGGCAAACAAGGGAGAACACAATCAATGCAATGCAACAATATGATGCATGAATGTGACATGACAATATGCTGTGGTTTGAGCTAATGCAACTAGCAACCAGATTAAATGAAGTTGGTTTGAATCCAAGATTCAAATTCAAACTCCATATGTGGATATTTAAATGCCATTATATGATTTGTGCTAAACAGCAGCTATAATTTGTTCTAACATGCATGAAAATGGTACAGATGGATAGATTGGATTTTTCTAATCATTTTTCATATATAAATTATTTCATTTGGAGTTATGGTTGAATTTATATGAATTTTTGAAGTTTATACTGTTTTCTGGAATTTCCTGAATTAAAATTAATCCAGAAAATGATCTATGGCGTCAGCACCACGTCACTGTGACGTCAGCAGGTCAACATGCCGGTCCGGGTCAAACCTGACGTGTGGGGTCCACACGTCAGTGACACAGCTAATTAAACATGGGTTATTGCTAATCTAATTAAAAGATTAGGGCTCCGGGGCCCACTGTCAGTGTCATAGGTGGGGGGGTTAGTGCTAACTAAATCCTGGCCGGTGGGGTCCAACTGCCAGGCCGGCGAGGTCGTCGCCGGCGACCACAGGACACGGCGGTGTCCGGGTTATAGGCCACGGGGGCGGCGGCTAAGGGCACCGGGGCGTAGCCCGGGCTCTCGTGCATCCAGGGGAGGCGACGGGAGGACGCAGGGTGTCCGGAGCTCGCCGGAACGGAGCTCGGGGCGGCGGCCGAAACACGGCTCCGGGCAGGATGTGGCTGCAGGGCACGGCAGGGGCTGCGAAGGGCCTTACGGCCTCCTGGCGTCACCAGGAGCACGGTGACGTGCGCGGGAGCGGCTGGCTCGGGTTCTGGTCACGGTGGCGCCATGGACGGCGGCGAGGTGCTCGCGGGCTCGACAGGTAGCAGGCTACGGTGCGCAAGCAAAGGAACGGAGAGGGGAAATGGACGGTGAGCTCACGTGGATCCCGTAGAGGTGGACGACGAGCTCGGGGAAGGCCGAACGGCGATGAATTTGACGACGGTGATCCTCAGTGGCCGAGGAGGGGAACGACGGAGCTAGCGGCATCCAGGGGCTTCCGGCGCCTTTCGTCTGGGTGAGGATGAAGAGGGAGACAAGGTGGAGCTTTCTGGGGCATCGGCGAGGCGGGGCGGTGGCTGTGGCCGCGGCGAACGGTGTCGGTGGCGACGAGCTCCGCTCGGGCAGAGAGGGAGAGAGAGCAGAGGAGAGGATGGGGACGAGAGAGTGAGCGAGGGGGGGTCCAGAGGGGTAGCGTGGCAACGCTGGAGGTGTCTAGGCGTCGGGGATGCAGGCAGGCAGGGTGGAGGTGGCCGGGGCGCGTGCCGGCGCGCTGTGGCCACGCGCTCGTCCTCCTGGCAAGGAGGAAGACGACAGGGGAAGGGGCCAGGTGGGCTGCACAGTGCTGGGCCGGCTGGAGCGCCAGGTAAGTTGGCCCAGGTAACTTCTCTCTCTCTCTGGTTTCTCTATTTTATTTTCTGTTTTCTATTTTCTATCTTTGTTTCTGGATTTAGTAAAAATACTAAACCTTATCTAAAAATCCTGAAATAAATTGTGGGAAATGTTGAAATGTTTTTCAACATTCCTCAACCATTATCAGAATTATTTGGGCAGATAAAATATTTATAACATTTAAATGCCCAAATTCAAATACTTTATGATTTAATTCAAAAATCCAAAGTGGCCTAGAAAAATGTGCACCATTTTTGCCAGGGGTTCTAGACCAATTCATAAATGATGAACTTTTCCAAAGGCATTTTGGGTTCATTGAAAATGATTTTTATTTGAACCTAGTCGATTTGATCTGGTGCTAGGGTTTGATCAATCCCCATTTCAACTTTAATTGAAACTTAAACATGATGCACACATGAAGGGCTAGCCCGCATACCAGAACTAGGGATGTGACAGCTCACCCCTACTAAACAAGAATCTCGTCCCGAGATTCAAGCGTAGGGTAAGATGAAGGGGGATCGCAAACTAACATAATCTTCACAATCCAGGTGGCACTTCAAAGAACGTTGATTCGATCACCATCATTGTCTTGAAGTCTTGCTCTGAGAACTCCTACCAACATGACATGGAGAGAAGAAGGAGACTCTAGAAAGGTCGATCTTCTCGAAGATCGAACAACTCAGGATTAACTCACGGAATGAGACATAGCAACCTCTCTCGAGCTGAGACACGAAACATTTATCCAAATGAATGGAGTGGAACAGATGTCGAAGGTTCACTAGGTAGACAACAATTCCACACTTAAGAGGGTGGTGAACAGTTGTCAACGTAGCGAGGAGTTGAGTTGTCATGATACCACAACGAGACACCTTAAGGATGGTGACTCATAGATATATCCCCTTAGGTGGCAAAAAGAATTACCTTTGATTCAAAAATCATCGAAACTCTTTATACCAGCCTAAGGCAATTCACCAACAATTGATTTGCGGGGTGCAAAGGAATGGCATACCCAGACTAGAATGGATGATGTGGATTACCTTGTTGAAAACAACACAATGGATGATTTTAGTAACTAGGGAGAAGCTCAACAGTAGAGAGTGAGTTCACTGTTTGAAAAGTTATAGCATAACCGAGGAAACTGAGAGCAATCCCACTTAGAGCATAACACCTAGCGCTTGTGCGTGCTCTCAAGAACTTGAGCACTTCCATATTCATCAAGGTATTACCAATATCCGTGTCAAGGATCCTGGCAACACAACATACTACCATGATGAATGCCAGTAGAAGATGCACATGCAAAGGAAGATAACACCTTCTCAGATTTCACCTTGGCGGGGCCAAGGGGACAAAATCTGGATGATCGACCGAGAGACATTTAGCACTCCGCTTCTAATGTTCTCCTTGATGTGCTAGCACAACCCATTTATTAAACTGGGTTGATATCTAGGACATCAAGTAAAGGTCGGACTTCGGGAACAGAAAAATCATAAGGAATAACTACGGAAGTAAATCCATAAGAAATCCTCATGGGGAGGTGGCCAACTTCCTCAATCAAGATACAATAATAATAGGTCTTCCGGCTGGGTGTGTTGGCCACGACATCCACTTAACCGGTTACAGAGAGACCATTATTATAGTTCTTGGGAAATGTTCCAACCATCATATCTGCCTGAGATTCAGATCTGGTTGGTGTCAGGATATTCCAGACTTATCGAGTCTAGAAAGAAATATGAAAGTTTGCAACACAAATCGACGAGATGACGTTGCGAGATTCTCGGGAAATGAACTACGATAGCAAGCTCCAAAACATGAGCTGGTTCTGCTACAAACATGTGAACACGCTGTCCCAGACAAGCATGAGCACATGGTAGTCTTACAACGAAACACTACTGAGTTCTGGCTGGGAACCATCATCAAGGATTTCGAAGTCTTTACGCAAGTCCATGGATTAGATCCCAAGCATAGACTTCTTTTCCTTGAACAAGTCAATCAGTGGCTTGGTGTGCTAGGGACACATATAGATTGGAGGTAGCGAGCCTATCAAACCATAGCATACTTCGCACATGCATGACTGACTTGAGATGATTCCAGAGGAGGCAAGACAAACTTTCTCGAATTCACGGCGGCAACTTTCACCAAGTACACGTGAATCAGAGGTAGTCACTTCTTTCATCCAAACATATGCTTCATGAACGAAACACGAAGAAATGCTTACACAAGTTTCCAACACTAGCTTGATGTCCGACAAAATCATGGAGAGGATAAGGATGTTGTCGATGGGCTCAACAACAATTTATCAAAATTTCCATAAAATGGAATTCCACGACTAGGTGAACGAGGTGATAGCATTGGTCAGACCAAAAGATGTAATGGTGTATGCTCGGGGGTTCAACCACGAATAAGACAACATTACGAACATCGTTGGTTCTGATTTGATTTGAGAATAGCCCACACTCAAATCAAAGTTTTGACAAGACAACAGATCCAACAACTGATCACGAGGACCAATCCATGAGAATATCATCTTTCTTCAACACACACATACACACACAAGGATATCCCTTTGGAATGAACTGAGTCGGACAAGATCTTATCTTCCAACTCTCCAAGTTATTGTTTAGCTTAACCAACTAGCTCAGGGGTATCCAACACAGACTCTTGGAGAAGGGGTGGTTTACACGAAACCAACTTGATCACGAACTCAACATAGCGGTCAGGTGACAACCTGGTAACACTTCCGAGAAGATATTCGGAAAATCAAGAACCACCGATATGTTACTAAGCTCGAGAACGATCTTGCTTTTCAGGGCAAGACGATATGATCAAATGAGCGAGGATTTGACAAAACCCTAACTCATCAATCGAGGAGTGCACTAGGGATATGGACTAGGTAGCACGATCTATCTTAGAATGATGATTCAAGAACCAACACACTAAGAATGAAAATATTGTCCTTTAACTACCAAGCAACAAGGTTTCTAGGAGGATTGATTTCACACATCATAGTTCACATGTCGGCATTCCAGTTGCAACAACACGGGGACCGAGGAGTGAATAATGATGGCGAGAAATATCACTGCATCAAGAATTCATAAGAGGGTGTGCAATTTTCATGAAAATCCTGACATAAAGAAGGTAATACTTCAAGGTAGAACAGACCAGAAGCTGGATTGCATTTGATCTGCGGGATACAACTGCTTTGACCCAATCCTGGGTATGATGAGGTACTGGAGTTTGTTTCTCCTAGTCATTCTGGAATAGAATGGCTTGACGGGCCACAAGAGTAATAGGCATCGATGAACACGAGGCACAACTACTCTTGACTATCAATTGATAGACGGGGTCGGAATACAACTAAAGAGGGACAACTCAAAGGAACATATGACTTTCTGAGTCGTGGATGCATAGATTAGTATGTCGAGCAAAGCTCATCATATTTCTTCCAGATAACCCATGCAGAAGGGTAGAACTGGCAGAGTAACAACACAGAATCGAGAACTCGTCAAGAGCACCCTGGTTGTGATTCTTTGGTTCAATGAGGAACTGCTGCCATAAGTAGTTCATGGTATTTGGAAGAACGATATACCACGAACCTCGAGGGCTATCACAAGGTTACTAATATCCTAAAGGAACTAGCAAACACTATCAACACGAGGTAAGTAGGGTGAATCTCGGGTTCAAAACCCAAGGAGTAGAATACCTACTACCAAGTGGCATCACAGGATGCTTTCAAGAATAAAGGCCAGAATCATCACACTGGGACATAGAACATGGCTAGATTACTAGGTGACACTCTAGATATCTAGGGTCATAATAATAGCTCCAACATATATGTCGAGGCAATAGAGCACCTCAACTCACTGATTAGTGTGGTTAACCTGGCCTAAAAGAACATCAAAACCAGAGGAAGGGATTTGCAAATGCATCAGACTATTTAGAAACCTGGAATGACTCGGACAGCATAACGGCTGTAAATGCTCGAAAAGATTTGAGACATGCTATAAAAATGGTGGCATAGCCACTCAGAAGCACAATATCAAGGTTTTGGGATCAACAGTTATCATACGGAAGATAGTAGGAACTGAACTCAAGCTTAGAACCATCAATCCTATAGGTCTACGGATTAGTAACACGTGATCCTGATAGAAAGAAGAGATAGCCTAGTTCCTTAACCCCGCAGGAAAGGTAAGATGACTCAGATCAGAAGGGCATAAGGTATAAGGAGTAAAAAGAGCCTTACGTTCCATCCCACAATCAGTTCCCTTATATAACTAAAGAATTTCTAGACTCAACTTCGACTAGTTTCGCTTGGTAATCCTACAGGCAGTCAAGCTCTGATACCAAAGCTGTCAGGACCCCGACTCAAGGCCACATCGATCTAGCATGTAACACCTCATATCACTTTGCGGCCTCACGCACGGTATTCCCACGGGTGTCGCCTTACCTTTTCCCGGGACCGTTTGCGCCTTTTGGCACACGTATATGATAGTGTCGCTAGCATCTATATGATAAGGAGCCCGGGCTAACATGGCTAGTCGTAAACCCCAAGTGGCACAAACTTATAGGGACAGGCATACATGACCCAACAACGAACGTGTCGGTCATCAGCGAGTGAATCCAGGCTGTAGCACTAGGCTAGCAGGACTCCGATGAACCGGGCTGTAGCGGGCTAACAGGACTCCGGAATTCATCGCGTGACATTTCCCCGAGGGGACAGACACAGGAACGAAGAAGGACACATGCCGGCCAACCTAAGTGTTCCGGAGCAGTGGCAAGCTACCATGGCTCAGTGGAAACACTAGGAGACATTTCCCGGTAAGAGAGGCTACTAAGGATAAACAACTAGATAGTCAGATCCCACACATACCAAGCATTTCAATAACATCCACACAATATGCTCGATATGTGCAAATACAACATGGCATCACAATATGAGTCTACAACTCAAGTATTTATTCAGTAGGCTCCGAGGAGCGAGATATTGCATACATGGGTCTCATGACCCAACAATCAGAGCATAAGTCAAAGCACATGCGGAAGCTTAACATGTCTGAGTACAGACATCTATAAATAGAAAAGGCTGAGAAGCCTGTCTATTTCCCAGATCCTACCGAGGGCACAAGATCATAGCTGAGGTAACAAGCTAAACGTCGAAGTCCATGCGGTACTACTAGCGAGACTGAAGTCTCTCTGCAAAAACATAAATTAAGCAACGTGAGTACAAATGTACCCAACAAGAGTTACATCAGATCTAACTACATATGCATCATTATCAACAAGGGGATGGTGGGGTTTAACTGCAGCAAGCCAGCTTGACTCGGTGGCTATCCTAAACTATGACTGCAAGTAACTCTTTTGAGGTGGCGCACACGAGTCCACATATTCACCATATCAATACACCACTATGGATCCGCTCCCGTCTCCCTATGAGAACGCCATCCGTAGCACTCACGCTTATCTTGCGTATTTTAGAGTATCCACTTTCACTTGTCTATGAACTGTATAGGCAACCCAGAAGTCCTTTACTGCGGACACGGCT
The DNA here is from genome assembly GCF_002162155.2 of Triticum dicoccoides. Lineage (NCBI taxonomy): Eukaryota > Viridiplantae > Streptophyta > Magnoliopsida > Poales > Poaceae > Triticum > Triticum dicoccoides. Next base: position 710,324,585 of record NC_041389.1, on the reverse strand, counting down.
ATTCGAATAGATCATATTAACCCTGCAGGGGTGTACTTCTTCACACACGCTCTCACCACTTACCGTCGTTTACACGACATGTACTCGGCAACCTTCAAGCGGAAGCCCAGCGAGGGTGTCGGCCACGACCTGACTAACCACACAAGTCTCTCGTCCAGGTTTATCGCCTATTCGGGTTCCATCCGCAAGGAGATCCGGTCGGGGTGTCTCTCACGTCCCCAAACGATGTGAGCAGGGTTCCCAAGCCCACTATCCGGGTGCCACTTGGTACACCGTGCCACTGTGCCTAGTCTATCCCAAGCCCACCTGTACCGGGTGCCACTTGGTAGACTACTAACACTACCTACAAACACCAGAAACTAGTTGCAACTCCTGGACAGAGATCATGTTGATTAATAAGTCGAGAGGGGTTGAGTTACCGGAACCGAATGTGTGGTAGTAACTGGTCATGGATCACAAACACAGAACTCAGTTCCTGAGGACGGCTGCAATGAGACAACCCACCATGTACTCCGACATGGCCTCTCACCGCTACCTTTACCAAATCGTGTTCACACACTTAGCTCTCAACAATAGGACATGTTCACACACCTCTGATTCATCCCCGATGAATCAAACCTGACACAACTCTAAGCAATAGCAGGCATGACAACAAGCATGAATGAGTAGGCACATCAGGGCTCAAACAACTCCTACTCATGCTAGTGGGTTTCATCTATTTACTGTGGCAATGACAGGTCATGCAGAGGATAAAGGGGTTGAACTACCACAACAAATAATGGTTGTATCGTTGTTGTCCTAATGCAATAAAATAGAGCAGGAGCGAGAGAGTGGGATTGTATCGGAATGAACAAGGGGGTTTTGCTTGCCTGGCACTTCTGAAGATAATATAGCTCTTCATAGGTGTCATCGAACTCATCATCAGAACGTCATTGACTGAGAGGGGACAAATACCGGCAAACAAGGGAGAACACAATCAATGCAATGCAACAATATGATGCATGAATGTGACATGACAATATGCTGTGGTTTGAGCTAATGCAACTAGCAACCAGATTAAATGAAGTTGGTTTGAATCCAAGATTCAAATTCAAACTCCATATGTGGATATTTAAATGCCATTATATGATTTGTGCTAAACAGCAGCTATAAGTTGTTCTAACATGCGTGAAAATGGTACAGATGATAGATTGGATTTTTCTGATCATTTTTCATATATAAATTATTTCATTTAGAGTTACGGTTGAATTTATATGAATTTTTGAAGCTTATACTATTTTCTGGAATTTCCTGAATTAAAATTAATCCAGAAAATGATCTATGGCGTCAGCACCACGTCACTGTGACGTCAGCAGGTCAACAGGCCGGTCCGGGTCAAACCTGACGTGTGGGGTCCACACGTCAGTGATACAGCTAATTAAACAGGGGTTATTGCTAATCCAATTAAAAGATTAGGGCTCCGGGGCCCACTGTCAGTGTCATAGGTGGGGGGGTTAGTGCTAACTAACTCCTGGCCAGTGGGGTCCACCTGCCAGGCCAGCGAGGTCGTCGCCGGCGACCACAGGACACGGCGGTGTCCGGGTTACAGGCCACGGGGGCGGCTGCTAAGGGCATCGGGGCGTAGCCCGGGCTCTCGCGCATCCAAGGGAGGCGACGGGAGGACGTGGGGTGGCCGGAGCTCGCCGGAGCGGAGCTCGGGGCGGCGGCCGAAACACGGCTTCGGGCGGGATGTGGCTGCAGGGAACGGCAGGGGCTGCGGAGGGCCTCTACGGCCTCCTGGCGTCACCAGGAGCACGGTGACGTGCGCGGGAGCGGCTGGCTCGGGTTCTGGTCACGGTGGCACCATGGACGGCGGCGAGGTGCTCGCGGGTTCGACAGGTAGCAGGCTACGGTGCACAAGCAAAGGAACGGAGAGGGGGAAACGGACGTTGAGCTCACGTGGATCCCATAGAGGTGGACGACGAGCTCGGGGAAGGCTGAACGGCGACGAATTTGACGACGGCGATCCTCAGTGGCCGAGGAGGGGAACGGCGGAGCTAGCGGCATCCAGGGGCTTCCGGCGCCTTTCGTCTGGGTGAGGATGAAGAGGGAGACGAGGCAGAGCTTTCTGGGGCGTCGGCGAGGCGGGGCGGTGGCTGTGGCCGCGGCGAATGGCGTCGGTGGCGACGAGCTCCGCTCGGGCAGAGAGGGAGAGAGAGCAGAGGAGAGGATGGGGACGAGAGAGTGAGCAAGGGGGGTCCAGAGGGGTAGCGTGGGAACGCTGGAGGTGTCTATGTGTCGGGGATGCAGGCAAGCAGGGTGGAGGTGGCCGGGGCGCGTGCCGGCGCACTGTGGCCACGCGCTCGTCCTCCTGGCAAGGAGGAAGACGACAGGGGAAGGGGCCAGGTGGGCTGCACAGTGCTGGGCCGGCTGGAGCGCCAGGTAAGTTGGCCCAGGTAACTTCTCTCTCTCTCTAGTTTCTCTATTTTATTTTCTGTTTTCTATTTTCTATCTTTGTTTCTGGATTTAGTAAAAATACTAAACCTTATCTAAAAATCCTGAAATAAATTGTGGGAAATGTTGAAATGTTTTTCAACAGCCCTCAACCATTATCAGAATTATTTGGGCAGATAAAATATATATAACATTTAAATGCCCAAATTCTAATACTTTATGATTTAATTCAAAAATCCAAAGTGGCCTAGAAAAATGTGCACCATTTTTGGCAGGGGTTCTAGACCAATTCATAAATGATGAACTTTTCCAAAGGCATTTTGGGTTCATTGAAAATGATTTTTATTTGAACCTAGTTGATTTGATCTGGTGCTAGGGTTTGATCAATCCCCATTTCAACTTTAATTGAAACTTAAACATGATGCACACATGAAGGGCTAGCCTACTGCATACCAGAACTAGGGATGTGACACGATTACACTACAGGCTACGCGTTACTGAACCCGAGCGATCGATCGGTGGCTGCTAACTGAACCCGATCGAGCGATTCCTTCGCTACTGCTGCTAACTGAAGCTGATCGATTGGATGAATAGTGAGCGTTGCAGGGGGTTTGGATGAACAGTGAGCGGTGGCGTTGCCTCTGGATGAACAGGACCCCATGGTTTGGAGGGCTGGATGAAGAGTAGGTGGTGGAGGGGTGCCCGTGGAGGGGTGGTTGAACAGGACCCCGTGGTGTGGTGGAGGGCTGGATGAACAGTAGACAGTGGAGGGGTGCTCGTGGAGGGGTGGTTGAACAGTAGCCAGTGGAGTAGCGCGCGGTGGAGGCTGGATGAACTGGAGCCCGTGGATGAACAGTCGCAGGTGGAGGCTGGAGGAGGTCGATGGTAGATGAACAGTAGCCCGTGGAGGCTGGAGGAGGTCGACGGTGGAGATGAACAGTATTCCGTGGAGTCCCGTTTTGCGGTACACCACACCCCTCCCAATGAACAGGACCCCCGTTTCGACCGTAGCGCTCCAACACAAGTCTGTTTTGTCCGTTTTGCGGTATGCCACACCCCTCCCGATCAACATGACCCCCGTTTCGACCGTAGGAGGTCCGTTTCATCCGTTTTGCGGTACGCCACACCCCTCCCGATCAACAGGACCCCGTTTTGACCGTAGGAGGTCCGTTTCCTCCATTTCACGGTACGCCACACCCCTCCCGATCAATAGGACCCCCGTTTCGACCATAGGAGGTCTGTTTCCTCCGTTTTATCGTACGCCACACCCCTCCCGATCAACAGGACCCCGTTCCGAATGTAGGAGGTCCGTTTCCTCCATTCTGCGGTACGCTAGGCCTCGTTTCCATCACCTATTCCGTCCAAGCCCTCCCGATAAACATGACCATGCATTCCGTTCCGACCCAGCCGGTTGGCTCCCCATGAACACAATGACGATGTTGTTTCTCCGTTCCGACCCAGCCATGTACGTATGCACGAGTAGGCGTTCGAGACCCTTCCCGTGTGTATACGTGGCCATATTTTATTTCTTGCACCCTGGCCGCTGTACGTACATGTACATGCTACGTGCCTCTACTAAGACAGTGCGCGTGAGGGAGTCCTAGACTAGGGGGTGTCCGGATAGCCAAACTATCATCATCGGCCGGACTCCAAGACTATGAAGATACAAGATTGAAGACTTCGTCCCGTGTCCAGATGGGACTTTCCTTGGCATGGAAGGCAAGCTTGGCGATACGGATATGTAGATCTCCTACCATTGTAACCGACTCTGTGTAACCCTAGCCCTCTCCAGTGTCTATATAAACCGGACGGCTTTAGTCCGTAGGACGAACAACAATCCAATCATACCATAGGCTAGCTTCTAGGGTTTAGCCTCCTTGATCTCGTGGTAGATCTACTCTTGTAACACACATCATCAATATTAATCAAGAAAGACGTAGGGTTTTACCTCCATCAAGAGGGCCCGAACCTGGGTAAAACATCGTGTCCCTTGTCTCCTGTTATCATCTGCCTAGACGCACAGTTCGGAACCCCCTACCCGAGATCCGCCGGTTTTGACACCGACATTGGTGCTTTCATTGAGAGTTCCTCTGTGTCGTCATCGATAGGCTCGATGGCTTCTTCGATCATCAATAACGACGCAGTCCAGGGTGAGACCTTCCTCCCCGGACAGATCTTCGTATTCGGCGGCTTTGCACTGCAGGCCAATTCACTTGGCCATCTGGAGCAGATCGAAAGCTACGCCCCTGGCCGTCAGGTCAGATTTGGAAGTTTGAACTTCACGACTGACATCCGAGGGGAATTGATCTTCGATGGATTCGAGCCACAGCCGAGCACGCCGCACTGTCACGACGGGCATGACTTAGCTCTGCAGCCGGACAGTAACCTGGAGGCCACTCACAAGTCCGCTCCGATCTTCAATTCGGAGCCGGCTGCGCAGATCGAGGACGGGTGGCTAGACACCGCCTCGGGGGCTGCAACCTCTATGGCGATAGAGCCGAACACTGACCTTGTCCCTCATGAAGCTCGTGACTCCGAGGTGCCGGACTCCTTGCCGCACTCCAAACCTCCCGCGCCCCCTCCAATCGAATCCGATTGGGCGCCGGTCATGGAGTTCACCGCTGCGGACATCTTTCAACACTCACCTTTTGGCGACATCTTTAGTTTGCTAAAGTATCTCTCATTATCAGGAGAGCCCTGGCTGGACTGCGGTCAGGACGGTTGGGATGCGGACGACGAAGAAATTCAAAGCCCACCCACCAACCACTTTGTAGCCACTGTCGACAATCTAACCGACATGCTAGACTACGACTCCGAAGACATCGATAGTATGGACGACGATGCCGGAGACGACCAAGAACCAGCGCCTACCGGGCACTGGAAAGCCACCTCATCATATAACATATACATGGTGGATATCCCAAAGGATGGGAATGGCGAAGGAACAGCGGAGGATGACCCCTCCAAGAAACAGCCCAAGCGCCGGCGTCAGCGACGCCGCTCTAAATCCCTCCATAGAAAGAATGAAGATTCCGGCACCGGAGATAATAACACCCCAGACAGTGCCGAAGACAACCCACTCCAGCAAGGTTCAGCACAGGAGGACGGAGACGCCAGCCCTCATGAGAGAGCGGCAGAAGAAGAGGTAGAGGATTATATGCCTCCCTCCGGAGATGAGGCAAGCCTCGACAATGACGAATTTGTCGTGCCTGAGGATCCCGTCGAACAAGAGCGTTTTAAACGCAGGCTTATGGTCACGGCAAACAACCTCAAGAAAAAGCAGCAACAGCTTAGAGCTGATCAAGGTCTGCTAGCCGACAGATGGACTGAAGTCCTCGCAGCCGAAGAGCATGAGCTCGAACGCCCCTCCAAAAGCTACACTAAACGCAAGCTGCTCCCCCGATTAGAGGAGGCGGCGTATGAACCCGCATCACCAGCAGACAATACGGCTGACCGACCACCCCGTGGTCGCGATAGAGAGGCCTCTAGGCCCTTCACTAGAACCGTACCCCAGCATCGCTCGAAAAGCACAAGGCCACAGGGGAACGCTCCGGACTTGCGAGATATATTGGAGGATAAGGCAAGACAAGCAAGATCGATCTATGGATTGCGTGGGCGCCCCATGATACGTGACGACAACTGTCGCACCGGACACAGTAAGTCCGGCCGGGCCGAACAAAATAGACAAAGCTCTTTTGAGCTCCGTCGTGATATCGCCCAGTACAGAGGCGCCGCACACCCACTATGCTTCACAGATGAAGTAATGGATCATCAAATCCCCGAAGGGTTTAAACCCGTGAATATTGAATCTTACGATGGCACAACAGACCCCGCGGTTTGGATCGAAGACTATCTCCTTCACATCCACATGGCCCGCGGTGACGATCTTCACGCCATCAAATATCTCCCACTCAAGCTTAAAGGACCAGCCCGGCATTGGCTTAACATCTTGCCAACAGAGTCAATTGGGAGTTGGGAAGACCTGGAAGCCGCATTCCTCGATAACTTCCAAGGCACGTATGTGCGACCACCAGACGCTGACGACCTAAGCCATATAATTCAGCAGCCAGACGAATCGGCCAGACAATTCTGGACACGGTTCTTAACCAAGAAAAACCAAATCATCGACTGTCCGGATGCGGAGGCCCTCGCGGCCTTCAAACATAACATCCGCGACGAGTGGCTTGCCCGGCACCTGGGACAGGAAAAGCCGAAATCCATGGCCGCCCTCACATGACTCATGACCCGCTTCTAGCAGTCCGAATATCAAGGACCGTAATGGCATGTCGCGTCGCAACAAAAACAAACGCCGCATTAACGGCGATAATAGTGAAGATACGACAGTCAATGCCGGATTCAGAGGCTCTAAACCCGGTAGCGGAAAAAGCCATTCAAAAGAAGTACTCCGGGTCCGTCCAATTTGGACCGAATACTCGACCGCTCGTGCCAGATACACGACACCCCCGAAAAGCCAGCCAACCACACCAACAGGGACTGTTGGGTATTCAAGCAGGCAGGCAAGTTAATTGTCGAAAACAATGACAAGGGGCTGCATAGCGATGACGAGGAAGAGACTCGACCGCCGAACAATAGAGGACAGAAGGGTTTCCCCCCACAGGTGCGGACGGTGAACATGATATACGCCACGCACATACCCAAAAGGGAGTGGAAGCATGCACTCCGGGATGTATACGCGATGGAGCCAGTTGCCCCGAAGTTCAATCCATGGTCCTCCTGCCCGATCACTTTTGACCGAAGGGACCACCCCACCAGCATCCGCCACGGCGGATTCGCCGCATTGGTTTTAGACCCAATCGTCGATGGATTTCACCTCACCAGAGTCCTGATGGACGGCGGCAGCAGCCTGAATCTGCTTTATCAGGATACAGTGCGCAAAATGGGCATAGACCCCTCAAGGATTAAACCTACCAAGACGACCTTTAAAGGCGTCATACCAGGTGTAGAAGACAATTGTACAGGCTCAGTTACACTGGAAGTGGTCTTCAGATCCCCGGATAACTTCCGAAGCGAGGAGTTAATCTTCGACATAGTTCCGTTCCGCAGCGACTATCATGCTCTGCTCGGACGTACCGCGTTCGCAAAGTTCAACGCGGTGCCGCACTACGCATACCTCAAGCTCAAGATGCCAGGCCCTCGAGGAGTCATCACGGTCAACGGAAACAGTGAACGCTCTCTCCGAACGGAGGAACATACAGCGGCTCTCGCGGCAGAAGTACAGTGCAGCCTCTTAAGGCAATTCTCGAGTCCGGCCGTTAAGCGACCGAACACGGCTAAACGCGCCCGGAGTAACCTACAACAAGACCACCTGGCACGTTCCGAGCACGCGTAGCAGTGCGGCCCCAACCCCAGCCCCTGCAAAACGTCAAGACAGGCCCTTCGCGTACATCATTACGCTCTGAAGATACCATGGGCATGGGGAGAGGGGCACGGCCACGATAGGCCCAGAATGCGGCTCAACCACACCAGGGGCTCTCAAGTGTGTCGCTTTTTTTTCTTTTCTTTTTCCTTTTTATTTTTACCCACAGGACTCCGTTCGTTAGAGGCCCTGTCCGGCAGTAGACCTGCCGAACTCACGATGCAACAGCCAGAGAAGGAGAAAGGCTACAACGAATATCCAGGTGGTCTCCATTATGAGCATTAAATCTGTTTTATGCACCATTCCGCAGCCTACCCCTGGAGGGAGACATATTTAATAAGTCCCATCCCTTGCTTATCGCACCATTTGTATCGTTCTGCATTCACAGCAGTTTTTCTTGAATAAGTAATGCAGCACCTTTTTGCTTCCAATTGCATTTCTTTCTTATACATATGTTCATTTATGACATGTTGCATCCATACATTTTGGTACGACTAAATACACCAGGGGCTTATGTTTCCCGCATCATGGTGTGATAAGTCCGAACACTTTCACAAGTGCGGCACCCCGAAATTATAGCGTTATATGCATCGGCTCTGAATCATGTCTTGGGTCAATAGTTGGGTTTGCCCGGCTCCCATGTTTTGGTACCTTACGTTCCGTTGTATCGGCTAAGGTAGCACTGGGAGAACCACTGCGATTGTGCCCTAGTTGAGCTGGGCGAGCGCCTCAGTGGAGAAAGCTAAAACTGACCGTCATGATGAGGCGAGAGCTGGTTGCTGTTCGAGAGGTTTTTTGCGAGTCCTTAAAGACTTATGCCGCTTAGAGCGAGGAGGCGGCTTTGTTCGGCCCAGGCATGGATAGCGCCCCAAATTCGGCCTTCCGAATACTAGGGGCTTCACCGAAATTTAAAATTATAGAATTCTATGGCTAAGTGAGAGTGTTCAAGCATTATAGGTCCGGTTGCCTTGTTCATTGTGTTGAGCGCCTCCCCAGATGGACCCAAAAATGGGAACAAGAGTGCTCAAGTTTATCCCGAACACCCCAGCACTCGTGGCATGGGGGCTGAAGCCGACGACTTGCCATCTCTCTGATTTGATAAACAGCCGCATAGAAGGTAATATTTTAAATTAACAAGCGTTGCTTAGCGCATATGAACTAAGTTTTCAGTGCACAGGATAACAAATTGTGAGTCTACTCAAATATTACATCTTTGGAGCACTCACCCGCAATAATGCGGGCACCCTTCAAGACACTCTTATAATACATCTCGGGCGTGCGATGCTCCTTGCCCTGCGGGGCGCGTCTGTCACAAGCTTCTGAGCATCCATCTTGCCCCAGTGCACCTTTGCGCGGGCAAGGGCCCGACCGGCACCTTCAATACAAGCGGAGTGCTTGATGACTTCAACACATGGACACGCATCCACCAGCCGCCGCACCAGGCCAAAGTAGCTCCCAGGCATGGCCTCCTTCGGCCACAGCCGAACTATGAGGCCCTTCATGGCCTGTTCGGCCACCTTGTGGAGCTCGACTAGCTGCTTCAGCTGGTCGCCAAGGGGCACCGGATGTCCGGCCTCAGCATACTGAGATCAGAAGACCTTCTCCGTCGAGCTCCCCTCCTTGGCCCGGTAGAACACGGCAGCATCGGACACGCTGCGAGGAAGATCTGCGAACGCTCCTGGAGAGCTCCGAATTCGGGTAAGTAACAGGTAATTAACACTCACATGCTTACTTTGCATGAAAAATGCCTTATCCGCTGCTATTTTCTTCAACGCCTCGATTTCTTGGAGGGCCTTGTAGGCTTCGGCCTTAGCGGCTTTGGCACTCTCAAGAGCCGATGCAAGCTCAGACTCTCGAGTCTTCGAGTCACGCTCCAGGCTCTCATGTTTTTCCACGAGATCCTGGAGCTCTTGTTGTACCACCGCCACCCGCGCCTCCTGCTTCTCTCGCTCGGTGCGCTCCGCGGCCGCATTACGTTCGGCCGCGGCCACCGCCTCCTTCAGGGTCGCCACCTCGTTAGTGGCCCCTGCAATACCCACGTTATCCTTGTCATTCTTCTTGCAACCAAAATCCTTTTCTGTAAGGTACAATTTTAATAAGGTGTTGCTCACCTTCCTTGTCCTCGAGCTGCTTCTTGGCACGGCCGAGCTCGTTCTCGGACCGCTCGAGGCTTTGCTTCAAAGTATTGACCTCCGCAGTCAATGCGGCAGAGGTCAGCAGCGCAGCCTACAATCCCATATTGACATATTTTTTGTGACTCCTGCGTATATCTTTTTAGATCCTCAGTCCGGCTTTTCTTTCCGAACACCGAACCGAGCATCAGGGGCTACTGTCTATGCGGTACTATTTTACATATATCAAAATTCTTACCTCAAAGCCTGTTAGAAGGCTGCTGCAGGCTTCGGTCAGCCCGCTCTTGGCAAGCTGAACCTTCTGAATCACTGCACTCATAACAATGCGGTGTTCCTCTTTGATGGAGGCGCCATTGAGCGCCTCCAGCAAGCTATCCGGCACCTCCGGTTGGACGAAGGCTGCCGGCGTCACGGTCTTGCCGTTCTTATGAAGGGGCTGCCCGTCGGACTCCGGAGCCACTACGGATTCTGGGGCCGAGTCCGGTGCAAAGTCCGGGAGGTTGTCCCGCGACACCTCCAGGGCCTCCTCCTCCTGGCGGTCCCTTCCCGGGATCCCACCTCGGCATCGTCCGCATCTCGGGGGGTGGAGGCAGTCGGAAGAAAATCCATATCTGACGCACCCAAGGACCCGCTCGACGAAGCGGGAAGATCATCCTTGGGCGGACTGCAGGGTTGTATGCGGCATTAGAAAGACACTATGTGGCGAAAAGAAAAAACCATGAAGTTATTCGGGAGTCCGGATACTTACGATCTCGCCAGGGGCTAGGCCCTTGGAGGCCAGTCCTCGTCGTCGTCGCTGGCATTGGCAGAGCAGTCCGGGGAAAGAGTTTTTCCTTTCTTGGACGCTTCGGCCTCGCTCGTTGGGAGGCCTTCCTTTTCTTCCCTCCCCCCGCTGGGGGAGAGGCTTTCTTGTTCTCCTCCTCGCCTTTGTGAGAGGAGTCGGCCTCGGAGTCATCATCCGATAACACCTGAAAACGGGAACTCTTCCGAGTGCCCGTGGCCTTCTTCTTGGCCTTCTTCTCCGGCACCACGTGGGGTGCCGGAGCCAGAAGCCCCGTTAAGCGGGCGTCCGCTGGGTCCTCTAGCAATGGGGCCGGACAGATAGTCTGTTCGGCCTTCGTCAGCCAGTCCTGTCAAAGGAAGGGGAGTTTAGATCCCGCATAAAGTCAAACTATGGAAAACACGCGTCCCATAAAGGACAAAATCGCTTACCTCGTCAGTTGGACGCTTGGAGCTGAATCCGTGATCTTCGGTAGCGGATGCGGGGGCCTCGGCACCCTTAAACAACACCTTCCAAACATCTTCGTATGTAGTATCGAAGAGCCCGCTCAAAGTCTGGTGCTGCGCCGGATTGAACTCCCACATATTGAAGCCCCGTCGTTGGCCCGGGAGAATCCGGCGGATGAGCATGACCTGGACTACGTTGACAAGCTTGAGCTTCTTGTCCACTAGCTTTTGTATGCATGCTTGGAGTCTGGTCAGCTCCTCCGAATCACCCCATGTCCGGCCGCTCTCTTTCCAGGAGGTGAGCCATGTGGGGATGCCAGATCTGAATTCGGGGGCCGCTGCCCATTCAGGGTCACGCGGCTCGGTGATGTAGAACCACCCTGATTGCCACCCCTTAATGGTTTCCACGAAAGTGCCCTCGAGCCAAGTAACGTGGGACATCCTGCCCACCATGGCGCCTCCGCACTCCGCTTGACTGCCCTTCACAACCTTCGGCTTGATACTGAAGGTCTTGAGCCACAAGCCGAAGTGGGGCTGGATGCAGAGGAAGGCCTCACACACAATAATAAACGCCGAGATGTTGAGGATGAATACGGGGCCAAATCATGGAAATCCAGGCCGTAGTACAAGATGAGCCCCCGGACAAAGGGATGGAGTGGGAAGCCCAGTCCGCGGAGGAAATGGGGAAGAAATACTACCCTCTCATGGGGCCTGAGGGTGGGGATGAGCTCTCCCTTATTGGGGAGCCGGTGCGTGATGTTGCTGGACAGATATCCGGCACTGCGCAGCTTCTGGATGTGCCCCTCCGTGACGGAGGAGGCCATCCACTTGCCTCCTGCTCCGGACATAGTTGGAGGAGGTTGAGGTGAGATGTGCGGACTTGGGCGCTGGAGCTCGAGTTCGCGGAGATGGATAAGCCAAGGAGGAAGAAGGCGCAGGTAAAAGGGTTGGATCTTTATCCCCTTATATGGGCGGACAAAAACATGTGTCCCCACCGGCCTGATAAAACTCGCTTATCTCCCAAGCGTCACAATCAATGGCGCAGTTGGGTTACCCACGTCCGTATTGATGGGAATCCCGGAATAAGGGGAACATGATCTCTGCTTCGACAAGACGTGCCAAGGAAACCGCTTCGCTAAACACGCTGAGGTGGTACAATAAAAACAATTCTAGTAAAGGCTTGGTAGTGGTGTGACGTCACGCCACCAAATACGTTAGCAGATTGAACTTGTGTAATATTATTCTCTCTACGGTGGTACATGGAATTCATTTTGCAGAGCTGGACACTATCCTGGTGTTCACAATCTTCTATAAATTATTCGGAGAAGGAACCCGCCTTGCAATGCCGAAGACAATATGCGCGCAGGACTCATCGTCATTGAAGCCTGGTTCAGGGGCTACTGAGGGAGTCCTGGACTAGGGGGTGTCCGGATAGCCGAACTATCATCATCGGCCGGACTCCAAGACTATGAAGATACAAGATTGAAGACTTCGTCCCGTGTCCGGATGGGACTTTCCTTGGCATGGAAGGCAAGCTTGACGATACGGATATGTAGATCTCCTACCATTGTAACCGACTCTGTGTAACCCTAGCCTTCTCTGGTGTCTATATAAACCGGACGGCTTTAGTCCATAGGACGAACAACAATCATACCATAGGCTAGCTTCTAGGGTTTAGCCTCCTTGATCTCGTGGTAGATCTACTCTTGTAACACACATCATCAATATTAATCAAGCAGGATATAGGGTTTTACCTCCATCAAGAGGGCCCGAACCTGGGTAAAACATCGTGTCCCTTGTCTCCTGTTACCATCCGCCTAGACGCACAGTTCGGGACCCCCTACCCGAGATCCGCCGGTTTTGACACCGACAGCGTGCCTCTACTACGACACGTGCGCGCCTCTACATCGACCAGTATATATGTACGTACACGTTGGCGACCAGAATGACAACGCTACGTACGCTTCGACCAGGTGGGTCTCGACTGTCGGCCACTTCCTTGTGTGCGGAGATGTAGCTGGTGGGTCCCAGCAGTCAGGGGGGCGTATCGTTTTTTTTTGCCCGGACGCACTTCCTTGCGTGCGAAGATGTAGCTGGTGGGTCCTAGCAGTCAGGGGAAACGTTTTTTCGCGAAATACGGTGGACCGTCCAGTGGGTCCCCGCTGTCAGGTGGAGGAATAATTATTTTCCGCGTAATAAGGAGGCACTTCCTTGCTGCGGCCGTGGACCCAGCTATCAGCCTCTCCACGTACAGTCCACGTCCGATGGAAGTTGTTCCTTGACCACGTTGACCACGCTGCACCGAGAGCACCAGGGCAGTGGACGACGGCGAGGCCTAGGAAGGGGACAATGGGGAGCCGGGGAAGACACGGCGGTGGAAGCCCGCGTGGAGAGGAGTACGAGGGTTCAGTGGTTCGGCTGCAGTGTGAGGCTGCCGTCGCCGCATGGCCTGGCCAACGGTGGGAATAGTAGGGGGCAGTGAGGCCTCCGCGGTAGCACATCCGGCCACGGGAGGCAGGAGGATGCGACACAACCGGCGCTGCTTTGGGCAGCTGGAGCAAGAAGACCAGAGGTTGAAGAAGCACAACGGCCGTTGGATGGACATCGTACGGTCACTGGAGCTAGAATCGTTTATATTGACTAAGTTGACAAAGCCCTCTGTCCCCGTCAACTTAGTAGGCCCACAAGTCAGCCTCCCACCAAGGTGGGTCCTAGCTAGCAGGAGGGTATTCATTTTTTGTGCGTAATAAGGAGGCCGACACTTCCTTGCGTGCGAAGATATAGCTGGTGGGTCCGATATGTCAGCGGGGGGAACGTTTTTTTCACGAAATACAAAGGCCCTTCCAGTGGGTCCCAGCTGTCAGGTGGAGGAATCATTATTTTGCGCGTATAGTCCATGCCCGATGGATGTCGTTCCTTGACCACGTTGACAAGGCCGCGCCGAGAGGACCATGGCGGTGGATGACAGGCGAGGCCTAGGAAGGGAACGACACGGAGCCGGGGAAGACTGGGCAATGGTTGCCCACGCGGTGGAGAGTACGAGGGTTTACTGGTCCGGCTGTCATCACCGGAAAATAACTGGATGTGTGGGTGAGTAGAGGAATGGCTGGCCAGCAATGAAGTAGGGTGGGGCGGTGCGGCCTGTGAGGCAGCACAGCCGGCCACGGGAGGCGGGAGCAGGCAGTCCCACCGGAGCTGGTTTGGGTTGCTGGAGCAAGAAGATTAGATATTGAAGAAGCAGCATGGCCGTTGGATTAACATCCAACGGCCACTGCTGCTAGAATTGTTTGTGGACTAAGTTGACAAAGCCAAAGTACACGTCAACCTAGTAGACACACAAGTCAGCCTCCAAATCTGTCCCAAACAGCATACAACCCGAAATTTCTAGCCAGATTCAAATTAATTTTAAATCTAAATATACCTTAATTTAAATTCAATGAAATTTTACCCGCACAAAAACAATGAAATTTAAAATATCAAAATCCGAAAGAAACAGTATTTTGGAACTAATTGCCTGTTTGCTGTATTTTTTCATTTTACAGCCCATTTATTATTACTTATAGCCCATTTCTTATTACCTATAGCCCATTTATTTTTAATTATAGCCCATTTTCTGGGCAAAATGCATCCCTCCTCGTCTTGAAAGATTTTCGGCCCAGCAGGGTGTAGAAAAGCAAGTAGGCCTATGTTGGTTATTCTGCAAAAAACAAAATAGCTGGCTAGCCATTTTTCAGAAAGGGAAAAACAAACTGGGCTGGTCATGTGCTAAACATATGAAATAAAAGCCTAGGCTAGACGGGCCATGGGTCCCGCACAACCCAGTTGATACCCTTCTCCGTCCCGAAAAAACAAAATTACTGCGCGTGCTGCTGGGTCCCTACTGTCATCCTCACCATGTACAGTCATCTCCTTATTCCTCTCGGTTGTTGACCATGTTGACAACATCGGAGGGCGGCACCGCGGCGAGCGAACCAAGGCGGAGGACGATGGTGAGGCCTCGGACGGGAACGAACAGGAGCCGGGGAAGATCATAGAAAGCCATGGGAGGCGGGAGCAGGCGGTCCCGCTGGTGCTGGTTTGGCTTTGGTGGCTTGAGGAAGAAGAGACTGAAGAAACGCAACAGACGTTGAATGTCAATGCAACAGTCAAGGTTGGTACAATCATTTGTTGACTAAGCGGACACCAAGTAGCATACTTTTTTATATATAGGAAGAAAACTGCGAGGAAAATGCATTCGTCTGCCGTCCTCCTCACAGGGAACGTTCGCCACATAAGTGACTAGCACCCTTGGTTTTCAACCGAGAGGTCTTGGGTTCGAGTCCCAGGAACTCTCAATTTTGTCCTCCTTCCTTCCTCGCAAAAAAAGGGAAAGAAAATCAAAGATTTGGGAAGGCGTACAGAACAAGCTAGTGTACCAGTAAAGAGACGTTGCCGAGTTTTAGAAAAAAGAAAGATGTGCTCCTGTAGCTGTTTCGAATCCAAACCTAGACTATGACAATATATGGTGCTATGCTACTCTGCAAGTAATGAAACTGACATATCCAACGTTCGCTTCTCCTCTTCTCTACTTACTCTGCCTGGCATCAGAAGCTCTGGCTGCAACAACCATGTCCGCTGGCTGCTCGTCCACCTGCTCTTCAGCAGGCAAGAACCAGATATGCGCCAACTCGCCACCGGTACCATCGCCTGTGGGTCTCATCACACCCCCGCCGGCACGCGCACCGCAGCCGATTGCTCATCGCAACCCACTGCCGTTGGTGTGGTGCCACTGCTGCAAATCACGCAGAGTCATCTGTGGCATCTCAACCACAATCCGCAACCCTGGCCGAGTCTTCTACAAATGCCCGAATCATGGGGTAATAATATGTTTAAGTGTTGTTCTGCTGCTTTCAGTTGCTGATATTTTAATAGTTTGGTTGATGATCTTCCAATTTCATTTGTGCAGAAAAGGGAAGATTCGTGTGATTTGTATTTCTGGGAAGTTGCTGATGTGGGGGAATGCAACTATGCTGATTATTTGGTTAGCCGAGGAATCCCAATACCAGCAGGTTGGGGTGTTGGACAAGTAACTGAAGGAACGGCAGAAGAGGAAGATGCAGAGCAGAAGGTTAAAGATGCATTTCCTCTGATCATGGCCAAGAAACAGCTCCTGAATGGCCTTGACAGCAATGAGGAGATGAAAGAGCTTGTGAAGATAATGGGCAAAATCGATGTGCTCTGTAGGATGATTGTCTCTTTATTTGCAGTGTATGTAGCACTCGTGATGTATTCAGTGGCTACGACATGAGCACTTTGCTGAAACTAGTAATGAATGAAACATGTGTAGCAGGCTGGGCGTAATGTTGTGAACATCTAATGATTTCTATTAACGGAAATCAGGGGGTATCCCCTTTTGCTCATATAAATAAATAAATAGCAGAGGCCATGTCGGGTCAGCTTTGTTCTCATTTGAAGACATCGAGCAAATTGCAGTCCAACAGCAAACTATGTCATCAAATTCAAGTTTCACAGCCACATATGAGTACAACTAAACAACAATGTCATCATGTTTTAGTTGTCATACAATCACCAAACACAAATCAGCATACATAACAAGTGATGTTCTCACAACATAATACTAAACAACATGTTCATCAGGTTTCAATTGTCATAGCAAACACAATTTCACATAGTAGATAAAAAAACGTCTTCTCACAGGCAAATACGACAAAAGCAATGTAATCATCATCCGAAGCAGCAGCGTCAACATCTTCGCCATGTGTATCAGTCTGAATCATAATTCCCCATGGTGTCATCTTCTTCTTCGTCCTCAACGTCCTCGAACGTTGGTGTCCTTGAATGTTGGCTTCTTCTTGATCAAGTCTTGTATGTCCACAGCACGACAGGCAATCTTTTTGCCGGCGTCATCAACGTGATGGTTCTCAAAGATATTAGGAACATCTGTGTTATCTTGTACATTAGGAGCAGTGTAAGCATCATCTTGTTGTGCAACTTCATTAAACAAATTCCTATGCTCAAACCTTTGCAATACTCTCTAGTCATTGCTACGTGCAAATGTGTCTTCCAAGAAAAATATCTGTGTTGCTTCATTTGCCGAAATAACAGGCTCGTTTGTCTGGTACGCCGCCTTGACATTGATGGATTTGAAATAATCATCAGCTCTGGGTTTTGCGATCCTGGAAAACATGTTATACCAACGACAACACAACAGAACCACACACCGATGATCCTCGAAACTGGAGATATACTGCAACTGAACATTGTCTGTTATGTTAGCATACATTTCAGTTGTCTCTTTGTCATACGTATCCGTGCTCATGATGGCACTGTTTTGTGTCTTCCTACCTTCGTCTCGTGCAAGGGTGTTGTAGCGTACATCTCCAACAACGCAAGATTCATAATGTCTTACCCGGGTATCAGGACCCATTGCTACTGAGTAAAGGGCATCATCAACTGCATGCCCATCCTCCCGCATCTTCTTAACCTATGGTTAGAAAATAGACAAGCTGATCATCTTATGTACTCAATATATTAAAAAAACTGACAGTGCACTTCAAAAGCTTACATGGTTCTTGAACCATTTCGCAAATCCTGCCATAACCAGTTTATCAATGTTTCTTGGATTTTGTGACAGTAACTCTTCTTTGTAGATGCTTCACAACATAGTGATCGCGTCAAACATCTAAATATATAAGAATGTGCTGTAAGTTTAGTAGATTACGATGTATAAGCTGCAGTACTGTACTTACTTGATATAAGGTAGTATCTTAGGACAGTTATTCAACACATACCAAACCATTTTGTCCAAATCTTTAGGTTCGTCCTCTTGTCGACTCTTTCCTGTAACTCGAACAGAATAATCGAAAACATTGAGCCCGGGATTGTCTTCACCCATCTCTTTGCTAAGCTGATCAGCTGTTTCAATGTATTTTCAGTAGAATGTCAACGCTTCTGTAGCAATGTAGGCCTCTGCAATGGAACCCTCGGGTCTAGCTCTGTTCCTAACATAGCCCTTGAAAGTGCCTAGCCGCCTTTCAATAGGGTACATCCAGCCATACTGTACTGGACCTCTAAGTAGTGCCTCATCAGGTAGATGAACAGCCAAATGCACCATCACATCAAAGAAGGTTGGAGGATATATCTTCTCAAGGTCGCATAGGATAGTTGGTATCTTGTCTCTAAGACGCTCCAAAGCATCTATCCTGATATTTTTACTGCAGAGTTCCCTGAAGAATTGTCCCAACTCTGCAACTGCTCTGTATAAGTCAGGGCGACCCAATCCTCTAAGGATAACAGGTAAAACCCTTTGAAGTAGGACGTGGCAGTCATGAGTTTTCAACCCTTGTACCTTACTTCCATCTGCACTGACTCTCCTTTCAGGGTTGGAAGCAAATCCATGTGGGAATCTCACACGTGACAGGACCTCGCAGAATTCTTTTCTTTTTATCTTGTCCAAGACGTACACAGCTGGTGCCATATCCCGTGGTTTACCTTCATATTGCACCTGCAAATCCTTTCTGATACCCAGGTGTGTCAAATCAATCCTAGATTTTAAGGTATCTTTCTTCTTGCCTTCAATGTTAAGAAGTGTGCTGACAATGCTGTCACATATATTTTTCTCGATGTGCATCACATCAAGATTATGCCGCAGATCCAAATCTTTCCAATACTCCAAGTCCCACAAAGTGGACCTATGGGTAAACAATTGTCACACCCTAGTTAGTCATGCATTAGAGTGTTGCATCATGTCTATTCCATTCAACAGAAATTTGAAATGGGGATGACAGAACCCCCAGCCCCCTCTGAAACCAACTAGGGTTTACTAAAAATATTTTCAATGAACCTGAAATGCCCTTCTAAAATGTCCATCATTTTGTCTTGGTTCAGAACCCCTGCCAAAAGTGGTGCACAATTTTCTAGGTCATCCTAAGGTCTTTGAATTAAATCATAAGTATTTGAGTTTGGGCATTTAAATTATATAAATTATTTTAAATGCTCAAATAATCCCAAACTAAAATGTTCCATGCTGGATATATTCCAGTTAGTGGCCATGAGCAGTTTGGTGAATTTTGGAGTTGTTTAGGTATTTTTAGAAAGTCCACAAATTTACAGAATAAATAAAAAAGAGAAATAAAAGAGAGAAGGAGGAAACTAACCTGGCAGCCCACCAGCCAGCCCACCTAGCCGGCCCAGCCCAGCAGCCGCTCCAGCGAGCTGCTTGCCTTTGCCAGGCAGGCAGGCAGGTGCTCGACGGCGGCACCAGCGCGCGCCGCGCAGCTGCCCGCCGCCCTGCTTCCTCCCCTCGCCTCTCCGTTGGCCTAGATGAACTCCACATCGTGCCCCGAACCCCGTGGACACACCCATTCGCCCCCAGCTCCTCTTCCTCACTCTCCCGCACCATGGCCGACGCCACCGCAGCTGCACCGTCGCCGTAGTCGCGCTCTCCGTCGTCCCCGCGCCACGCCACCATGTCCAGGAGCTCCGCCGCCCTCCTCTCCTTCGAGCTAGCCGAGCCTCGAGCGCTCGCGTGCCCCGAAGCCACTACACCGACCTCGTCCGACCCGCCATCGCCAGAGATCCCTTTCGCCATCGCCGCCACACCAGCTCGACCCCGACCGCGCCGTCTGCTTCTTCGAGACCTTCGTGAGCCCAGCTACCTCCTCCCCCTTCCCTCTCTTGCTCTCATGCACCACAGCGAGCGCACGAAGCTTCACCGCACGCACCGCCGCCGAGCTCGTCGCCGACGTGTCTCCGGCTAACCACCGGCCACACCACCGTGACCATCACACTCACCGCACCCGCAGGAAACCGTAGCACCACTCCACGAGCCTCGCCGTGTCCCGTAGCCTCGAGTTCGACCTCACTCGAACTCCGCGACCACCAAAGTCGTCGCTGGCGCCGTTTCCGGCCACCCCAAGCTAAACCAACACCACCAAGAGCTGCGGCTTGCTCCCAGCTACCCGTAGATTCCCTCCGCCGCTCATTTAGTCGCCGGAACGCACAAAAGCACTCTCGCCGCCGCGTTCGGCCTCGCCGGCGGTTAAACGCCGGCGAGTTGACCCCGCTGACCCCCTCGTTTGACCACGGGTGGGCCCAGTTTGACCCCTGGGTCAATGACAGGTGGGGCCCAGCCCTGTTAATTAATTAGGATTAGTATTAACTAATAATTAGTTAAACTAATTACACTGGCACACGGGACCCACTAGTCAGGTTTGACCTGGACTGTTCCGTTGACCGCTGACGTCATCCCGACGCAATGCCGACGCAGTAATTTATTTACTGGATTATTTTTATACAGTAAATTCCAGTAAATACCACAAACTTCAAAAAATCATAGAAATTAATCTGTAACTCCAAATGCAAAGTTTTATATATGAAAAATGATCGGAAAAATCCAATCTATCCATTTGTACTGGTTTCATGCATGTTTAAGCAAGCTAACCTGCTTTTTGTTGCAGAACAAGTCAAAGCACTTTAAAGGGCCATTTATGAGTTTGAAACTTGAATCTTTGATTCAAAATGGTTCAAACCCATCTGGTCTTAGTTGCATTAGCCCAACACACTCATTTTGCCATGTCTCATGCATGCATCATATTGTTGCATATTGTTTGGTGATGTTTGTGTATCGGTGCTCTTGCGGCAGGTCCTGCCCCTGAGGAGTATCGTGATTACCCCAACGAAGAACAATACCAGTGCACCGACCCAGCAGGCAAGCAACCAACCATTTGATCATATCGATACAATCCCATGTTCTCGCTCCTGCTCTCTTTTACTGCATTAAGACAACGCGTTTCAAACTGCTGTGTGCTGCGGTAGTTGAAATCGTTTCCTCTTCATGACCTGTTATTGCCACAATAACTAGATGAAACCCACTAGCATGTGTAGGAGTTGATTGAGCCATGTGTGTGTGTTGTTCCTACCTTGCTATGCCTACTATGCTTAGAGTCGTGTCAGGTCTAGTTCATCTGGGTGATGGGCTAGAGTGAAATGACCGTGTCAGTATGAGAGTGATGTGTTGAACACAATTTGGTAAAGGTATCGATGAGAGGCCATGTAGGAGTACATGGTGGGTTGTTTCATTGAAGTCGTCCTTAAGAACTGAGATCTGTATGTGTGATTTAAGATTCAGCTACTACCATACATTGGGCCCTGAAACATGACCCCGCTCGACTTCTTATTCACCCTAGCTCTCTGTCCAGGAGTTGCAAGTAGTTTCTGGTGTTTGTAGCTTACTGGAGGCCGTGGACAGTGCTGACCCGCGGGGTGGGTTGTGATGCGGTAGGTACGTGGCCAGGTATACCGGGCACCCATTAGGTGTCGCGGAACCCTGTTCACATCGTTTGGGGCTGTGAGCGAAACCCCAGCCGGATCTCCTCACGGATGGAACCTGAATAGGCGATAAACCTGGACTAGAGACTGGAGTGTTTAGGTAGGTCGTGGTCTACACCCACGTCTTCTTTCGCTTGAAGTCTGCCGAGCACATGTCGTGTGCAGACGCTAAGTGGTGGAAACATGTATGAAGAAGTACACCCCTGCAGGGTTAACATAATCTATTCGAATAGCCACGTCTGCGGTAAAGGACTACTTGGTTGCCTATACAGTTCATAGACAAGTAAACTGGAGACTACTAAAAGCCTCAAGATAAGCGTGAGTGCCGAGGATGGCTCTTCCGTAGGAAGACGAAGGTGGATCCTCGGTAGTGTATTGAAGTGGTGAGTAGTGGACTCCTGTGCGAAAAACTATTTCAAGTTGGAGTCTCGTAGGATAGCTTAGCCAAGAGTCAAAGCTGGCTTGCTACAATAACTCCACCAACCCTTCTTGATAATGTGCATGTATGTAGGATCTGATGTAAGTCTTGCTGAGTACCTCTGTACTCATGTTACTTTAATTTACATTTTTCTGAAGATGCTACAAACCACTCTGACGGGTTCTTCATAGACATTGACATCGATGAGTAGACTGAGGCCCAGGTGGTGATCCGGAGCTTGTGAAGGACCATGTAGTATAGCCAGGCTTCCCAAGCCTCTTTTATTTTACTAATTGTCTGTACTCAGACAAGTTACTTCCGCTATTGGCTTGTATGACTGTATGACTTGAATGCTGGGTCGTGTGACCCATACTTGTGTGTATGATATGTATGGCTCTCTGAGCCTTTAAATAAAGTACTTGTGTCGTAGAGTCATGTTGTGATGCCTTGTTGTATTTGCACATATCGAGCATATTGTGTGTATGATTGAAATGCTTGGTATGTGTGGGATCTGACTATCTAGTTGTTTATTCTTAGTAGCCTCTCTTACCAGGAAATGTCTCCTAGTGTTTCCATTGAGCCTTGGTAGCTTGCTACTGCTCCGGAACACTTAGGCTGGCCGGCATGTGTCCTTCTTCGTTCCTGTGTCTGTCCCTTCGGGGAAATGTCACGCGATGGATGCCGGAGTCCTGTTAGCCCGCTACAGCCCGGTTTACCGGAGTCCTGCTAGCCCAGTGCTACAGACCGGATTCACTCGTTGATGATCGACACGTTCGATGCTGGGTCATGGATGCCTGTCCCTGTAAGTTTGTGCCACTTTGGGTTTACGACTAGCCATGTCAGCCCGGGCTCCTTACCATATGGATGCTAGCAACACTATCATATACGTGTGCCAAAAGGCGCAAACGGTCCCGGGAAAAGGTAAGGAGACACCCGTGGGAATACTGTGCGTGAGGCCGCCAAGTGATATCAGGTGTTACATGCTAGATCGATGTGCCATTGAGTCGGGGTCCTGACAGCGTTGGCATCAGAGCCGGACTGCCTGTAGGTTCTCCAAGCCAAACTGGTCGATGTTGAGTCTAGAAATGCTTTAGCTATATATAGGGGAATTGATTGTGGGATGGAATGTAAGGCTCTTTTTACTCCTTTATCTCATGACATTCTGATCTGAGTCAGTCTATTCTTCCACCGGGGGTTAAGGAATTAGGATCTCCTCTCTCTGTCAGGTTCACGTGTTATTAATCAGTAGTACCTTATAGGTTTGATGGATACAAGCCTAGTTCAGTTCTACCACCCCATTATGTTGTTAAGATGGACCCAGAACTTTGATATGTTGTTGTTGAGTGTCTATGCAGTTCCTTGTCAAATGCCTCAAAATCCTTTTTGAGCATTTACAGCCGTTATGCTGTCCAATTTCTGCTAGAAATTCTAATGTCTTGTGTTACATCATGTTCCAGATGGCTTCTCGTCCTCAGAACCAAGTGGTTCGCCTGACTTGATGTATCGATGTGCCCGGTCATACGGCTATGTTAGTCCGGGTAATGACTGAGGCTGGATACCGTTGGTATCCTGAGTACACGGTCGAAGAGCAATTCCGAGACTTTAATCAAAGCCAATATCTTTGCACTGTCAGGATATTTCCATCTTATCCTGGATCTACCGCTCCCCTCCACTGCTCCTATGGACTCGGGGTTACTATTGAGATGGCTGTGCAGGATGCTGCCTACTCTATGATGACCATCATGCGAGTCAGGACTGGTTTGTTTCAGGACTCCGACTTCCGATATATGCCAGCTTCACTCCCGGGAGCACAAGGGTATCTCCAGGCTATCTATGCTGACTCCACTCAGGAGGATTCACTGACCCGCACCACTGCATAGTTACTTGAAGACAAGGACCATGAAAATCGGGCCTTGAGACTAGAGCTTTTCAATACCCGTGTTGATCATTGGGCCACTTTGACTCGGTTTGCACCGGCTGTGCAAGCGGGATATATGGATATGCGAGATCTCTATCCTGTGAGATCTGCTCTGCCAGACATGATGGATTGGCGTGATGTAGGAGGCGTCACCCCACCTCGTGGTCCCTGCAGGCCATCGTTTGTTGGTCCAAGACCTCATCCTAGCCCCTATGGTCCACAAGCTCCACGGGACCGACTGTTTCCAGATGATCACGTTGAGCTTCCAGGCTATGGAGGTGACTTCTATGAAGACTACTACGGAGCTGTCTGAGTTAGTAGTAGTATCACTAGTATCATATTAGTTGTATCGTCCACCGTTCTGCGTGACTCGTGGGATATGACTTAGCTTGTACCACCTTCCGGAGGTGTAGAAAAATAATGTATAGGAGCTTGGAATGCCTCCGATGAGATGTAATCTTCCTTTCACCATAGTGGTACTTTGTTTGGTTTGTACTAAACCTTGTATGGTGTGTATGACGATGGAATAAAAGAAGCAGTTTCTGTATCTACCATGTCATACGGATGAACATCTTACATTCCAAGTTGTCCACTACATTCTACATTTCTATGTCAGAATCTTGTCATCCTGGACTAAACCATTGTCTTGTTTTTCTAGGATGGTTAACACCCGCACCAACCCTGCTCCCCCAGAGCAGACCGAAGGTAGCAGAGTTGGGGAAACAAACCTGCCTCACCCTCCTTCTCTGGCCGAGGTTATGCTGGAGGCCGAGAGAAACAAGCGGGAGACCAACCGTTTGTTGGAGCGCATCGAGCAGAACACAACACACCATCAGAGGAATAACTTGGTGTCACTTAGTGACTTCATCAAGTTACATCCACCCACCTTCCACCACTCCGTCGAGCCCCTCGACGCTGATGACTGGCTTCGCAGTATTACTCACAAGCTATGCTCTACACTCGTAGCTGAGGCTGATAAGGTCACATTTGCTGCATATCATCTTGAAGGCCCCGCCAGTCTCTGGTGGGAGAACTATGAAGCTATGCGCCCAGCGGGCCATGTCACTACTTGGGCTGAATTCAGCGAGGCTTTCCGTGAACATCACATTCCGGAGGGTCTCATGGACCGTAAATGCGAGGAGTTCTGCAGTTTCACTCAAGGTCGACTCTCTGTTGACGCTTACAGCAGGGAGTTCGGTAACCTAGCACGGTATGCAACTGAGGAAGTTTCCACTGATGCCAAGAAGCAAGCAAGGTTCCGCAAGGGACTTAGCCCTGAGCTTCGGCTTGACCTCCGTCTGCATGAGTGCACATCTTTCTAGAAGCTTGTTAACAAAGCCATCAGTGCTGAGTCTGGTCAGACTAATTATGAAGCAACACGCAAGCATGGCCGTGACATGGGTTCCTCATCTGGTGCTGGTCCTCAGAAGCACCGGGTGTGGGTGCCTAACACTGCCCTGCCACCCAGGTTCACACCGAGGCCATCCTATCAGGCGCCTCGCCCCGTTCAACAGTTTGCACCAGCCAGGCCCTATGGTGGGCCAACCAACAATGCTCCTCCACGCACCAGTTCCGTGACGTGCTTCAAGTGTGGGGAATCAGGCCACTATATGCGCGAGTGTCCCCAGACCAACCCCAGCCAGTCTGCAAAAGCTGTTGGCCGTGGCAAGCCGACAGGGAAAGTGTTCTACGCCAAGCCGGCCACCACTGCACGTGGCCATGTGAATTGTGTTTCTGCGGAAGAGGCTCAGGAGGATCCCAACGTCGTACTCGGTACGCTCCTTGTTAATTGCCACCCGGCATCTGTTCTTTTCGATACTGGAGCATCTCATTCATTCATATCCGAAAATTATGCTCGTTTGCATAACACCGCATTCTGTGACATGCCTTCCACCATGGAAATTTCTACTCCTGGCTCTAGATGGCAAACCTCTAGCGTAAGCCATGGGAATGAAATTCAAGTCGACAGACTTGTTTTTCTCGCATCTTTGATAGCTCTCAAATCTTTGGATATTAATATCATCTTGGCTATGGACTGGATGTCAGCCCATCATGCCAAGATTGATTGTTTCTCTAGGACTGTTCAACTCACATCCTTCGGAAAGATAGTCAATGTCTTGACCCGAGTAGCCAAGCGACAACTATATTCTCTTAACACCAGTCCTTTGCCAGACCTCGAAGACGTCCCGGTAGTCCATGACTTCCCGGATGTCTTTCCAGAAGAATTGCCAGGTGTCCCACCTGACAGAGATGTCGAGTTCGTGATAGATCTCATTCCAGGAACTGTTCCAATTTCTAGAAGACCCTATAAAATGGCACCACTAGAACTAGCCGAGCTTAAGAAACAACTCGATGAGTCCCTGAAAAAGGGTTTCATCCGTCCTAGTTCGTCTCCATGGGCTTGTCCCGTTCTCTTCGTCAAGAAGAAGGATGGTACGGATTGGATGGTTGTAGATTATCGACCAGTTAACCTGGTCACAATCAAGAACAAGTATCCGCTCCCAGGATCAACGATCTATATGATCAGCTCGCTGGATCCTCAGTATTCTCTAAAATGGATTTGAGGTTGGGCTACCATCAAATCAAAATCAGGAACGGGGACATTCCTAAAACGGCCTTTGTTACTCGTTATGGCCAATACGAGTACACCGTCATGTCGTTCGGTTTAACCAACGCCCCAGCCACCTTTTCTCGGTTAATGAACTCCATCTTCATGGAGTATTTGGATAAATTCGTCGTGGTTTACCTCGATGATATACTCATCTACTCCAAGAACGAGGAAGAACATGCCGAACATCTAAGGCTAGTGTTGATGAAACTTTGAGAGCATCACCTTTATGCCAAGTTCTCTAAATGCGAATTTTGGTTGCCAGAAGTGACCTATCTAGGACATGTAATTTCTGGTAAGGATATTGCTGTCAACCCCGAGCGAGTTCAAGCCGTCCTTAACTGGACTCCACCTGAATCGGTCAAGCAACTTCGGAGTTTCCTTGGCTTAGCGAGCTATTGACGCCACTTTGTCGGGAACTTCTCCAAGGTTGCTAAACCTCTAACTGAACTCCTCAAGAAAGATAAAAAGTTTGAGTGGACTCCACAATGTGAGCACAACTTTCAGGAACTGAAAAGACGCCTGACATCTTCTCCCGTATTGGTACCACCAGATTTCTCTAAGGACTTTGTTATCTATTGCGATGCCTCGCGACAAGGACTAGGTTGCATTCTTATGCAAGATCGTCACGTAATTGCTTACGCTTCATGGCAATTGCACCCACATGAGGAGAATTATCCTACTCATGATCTAGAGCTTGCAGCTGTAGTCTATGCACTTAAAACCTGGCGACATTACCTCCTCGGTAATCGTTGCGAAATCTTCACCGATCACCAAAGTCTGAAGTACATATTCACCCAACCGGATTTGAATCTCAGGCAAAGACGTTGGGTCTAGTTGATCACAAATTTTGACTTAGGGATGACTTACACCCCAGGAAAGGCCAATGTCATGGCTGATGCACTAAGTCGTAAATCTTATTGTAACAATCTGATGTTACAACAAAGTCAACCACTTCTCCATGAGGAATTTCGGAAACTTAACCTTCACGTTGTTCCTCAAGGAATCCTTTCCACCTTGGAGGCGAAACCTACCCTTACGGATCAAATCATCGCTGCCCAAAAACGAGATAAAGGGATATCTCGGATCAAGGAGAACATTGCTAGCGGGGATGCTAAATGTTTCTCCACAAATGATCATGGTGTTGTGTACTTCGAGAACCGTTTAGTGGTTCCCAAGAACCAGCATCTACGACAGTTGATCCATAAGGAGGCTCATGAATCTCCTCTCACCATTCATCCCGGTAGTACCAAGATGTATCAGGACCTACGCTAGAGGTTCTGGTGGACTAGGATGAAGAGAGACATTGCTCAGTTTGTTGCTAGTTGCGACGTCTGTCGTCGTGTAAAAGCAGAGCATCAACGGCCTGTTGGCACCCTTCAACCCTTAGCTATTCCTGAATGGAAATGGGATAAAATTGGTATGGATTTCATCACCGGTTTTCCCAGGACCAGGAGAGGGAATAACACTATCTTCGTCGTTGTCGATCGTCTTTCCAAAGTGGCCCATTTCTTACCTGTTCACGAGAGTATAACCGCTAGTCAATTAGCAGACTTGTACATCTCCCGAATAGTGTCTCTCCATGGTGTTCCACTGGAAATTAACTCGGATCGAGGAAGTCTCTTCACCTCTCGATTTTGGGAAAGTTTCCAAAATTCTATGGGAACCCGCCTTTCCTTTAGCACCGCTTTTCACCCTCAATCCAGTGGTCAAGTAGAATGCGTCAATCAAATTCTAGAAGACATGCTTCGAGCTTCTGCTATCTCATTCAGAATGGATTGGGAGAAATGACTTCCATTTGCCGAATTTGCTTATAATAACAGCTATCAATCTAGCTTGGGTAAAGCCCCTTTTGAAGTTCTCTATGGACGAATGTGTCGAACGCCTCTTAACTGGTCAGAAACCGGGGAAAGACAATTCTTTGGCCCGGATATGATCCAGGAAGCAGAAAAGCAAGTTCGCATCGTTCGTGAAATGTTGAAAACAGCCCAATCTCGTCAAAAGAGTAAATATGACCGAAAACATAAGGCTATGACTTTTGAGGTTGACGAGAAGGCTTACCTTCGGGTTACTCCTCTGAAGAGAACCCATCGTTTCGGTATCAAAGGCAAATTGGCTCCTCGTTACATTGGACGCTTTCGCATTCTCGCTAAACGAGGAGAAATTGCCTACCAATTGGAACTACCTCCGCATCTCTCCAGAGTCCATGATGTCTTCCACGTTTCTCAACTCAGGCGTTGCTTCTCGGATCCTATCCGTGGAGTGGACCACGGAACGCTTGATCTTCAAGATAATCTCACGTATCGAGAGTACCCCGTTCGTATCCTCGATCAAGCCGAGCGTACCACTCGACGTCATAATATCAAGTTTCTCAAGGTTCAATGGTCGCACCATTCTGAGAAAGAAGCAACTTGGGAAAGGGAGGATCGCCTTCGACTTGAGTATCCCGCCTTCTTCCCGGAGGAACCTAAATCTCGGGACGAGATTCTTTTGAGTGGGGGTGAGTTGTCACACCCAAGTTAGTCATGCATTAGAGTGTTGCATCATGTCTATTCCATTCAACAAAAAATTGAAATGGGGATGACAGAACCCCCAGCCCCCTCTGAAACCAACTAGGGTTTACTAAAAATATTTTCAATGAACCTGAAATGCCCTTCTAAAATGTCCATCATTTTTGTCTTGGTTCAGAACCCCTGCCAAAAGTGGTGCACAATTTTCTAGGTCATCCTAAGGTCTTTGAATTAAATCATAAGTATTTGAGTTTGGGTATTTAAATTATATAAATTATTTTAAATGCTCAAATAATCCCAAACTAAAATGTTCCATGCTGGATATATTCCAGTTAGTGGCCATGAGCAGTTTGGTGAATTTTGGAGTTGTTTAGGTATTTTTAGAAAGTCCACAAAGTTACAGAATAAATAAAAAAGAGAAATAAAAAAGAGAAGGAGGGAACTAACCTGGCAGCCCACCAGCCAGCCCACCTAGCCGGCCCAGCCCAGCAGCCGCTCCAGCGAGCTGCTTGCCTTCGCCAGGCAGGCAGGCAGGTGCTCGACGGCGTCACCAGCGCGCGCCACGCAGCTGCCCGCCGCCCTGCTTCCTCCCCTCGCCTCTCCGCTGGCCTGGATGAACTCCACGTCGTGCCCCGAACCCCGTGGACACACCCATTCTCCCCCAGCTCCTCTCCATCGCTCTCCCGCACCATGGCCGACGCCACCGCAACCGCACCGTCGCCGTAGTCCCGCTCTTCGTCGTCCCCGCGCCGCGCCACCGTGTCCAGGAGCTCCGCCGCCCTCCTCTCCTTCGAGCTAGCCGAGCCCCGACCGCTCGCATGCCCCGAAGCCACTGCACCGACCTCGTGCGACCCGCCATCGCCGGAGATCCCCTTCGCCGTCGCCGCCGCACCAGCTCGACCCCGACTGCTCCGTCTGCTTCTTCGAGACCTTCGTGAGCCCAGCTACCTCCTCCCCCTTCCCTCTCTCGCTCTCGTGCACCACAGCGAGCGCACGAAGCTTCACCACACGCACCGCCGCCGAGCTCGTCGCCGACATGTCTCCGGCTAACCACCGGCCACACCACCGTGACCATCACCGCACCCGCAGGAAATCGTAGCACCACTCCACGAGCCTCGCCGTGTCCTGTAGCCTCGAGTTCGACCTCACCCGAACTCCGGCGACCGCCAAAGTCGTCGCTGGCGCCGTTTCCGGCCACCCCGAGCTAATCCAACACCACCAAGAGCTGCGACTTGCTCCCAGCTACCCGTAGATGCCCTCCGCCGCTCATTTAGTCGCCGGAACGCACAAAAGCACTCTCGCCGCCGTGTTCGGCCTCGCCGGCGGTTAAACGCCGGCGAGTTGACCCTGCTGACCCCCTCGTTTGACCACGGGTGGGCCCAGTTTGACCCTTGGGTCAATGACAGGTGGGGCCCAGCCCTGTTAATTAATTAGGATTAGTATTAACTAATAATTAGTTAAACTAATTACACTGACACACGGGACCCACTAGTCAGGTTTGACCTGGACTGTTCCGTTGACCGCTGATGTCATCCTGACGCAATGCCGACGCAGTAATTTATTTACTGGATTATTTTTATACAGGAAATTCCAGTAAATACCACAAACTTCAAAAAATCATAGAAATTAATCTGTAACTCCAAATGCAAAGTTTTATATATGAAAAATGATCAGAAAAATCCAATCTATCCATCTGTACTAGTTTCATGCATGTTTAAGCAAGTTAACCTGATGTTTATTGCAGAACAAGTTAAAGCACTTTAAAGGGCCATTTATGAGTTTGAATCTTGAATCTTTGATTCAAAATGGTTCAAACCCATCTGGTCTTAGTTGCATTAGCCCAACACACTCATTTTGCCATGTCTCATGCATGCATCATATTGTTGCATATTGTTTGGTGATGTTTGTGTATCGGTGCTCTTGCGGCAGGTCCTGCCCCTGAGGAGTATCTTGATTACCCCAACGAAGAACAATACCAGTGCACCAACCCAGCAGGCAAGCAACCAACCATTTGATCATATCGATACAATCCCATGTTCTCGCTCCTGCTCTCTTTTACTGCATTAAAACAACGCGTTTCAAACTGTTGTGTGCTGCGGTAGTTGAACCCATTTCCTCTGCATGACCTGTCATTGCCACAGTAACTAGATGAAACCCACTAGCATGTGTAGGAGTTGATTGAGCCATGCGTGTGTGTTGTTCCTACCTTGCTATGCCTGCTATGCTTAGAGTCGTGTCAGGTCTAGTTCATCTGGGTGATGGGCTAGAGTGAAATGATCGTGTCAGTATGAGAGTGATGTGTTGGACATGATTTGGTAAAGGTATCGATGAGAGGCCATATAGGAGTACATGGTGGGTTGTTTCATTGAAGCCGTCCTTAAGAACTGAGATCTGTATGTGTGATTTAAGATTCAGCTACTACCATACATTGGGCCCTGAAACATGACCCCGCTCGACTTCTTATTCACCCTAGCTCTCTGTCCAGGAGTTGCAAGTAGTTTCTTGTGTTTGT
>NC_041389.1:710289012-710292883 GCF_002162155.2 Triticum dicoccoides | reverse complement strand
GATGCGTAGGTACGTGGCCGGGTATACCGGGCACCCGTTAGGTGTCGCGGAACCCTGTTCACATCGTTTGGGGCTGTGAGCGAAACCCCGGCCGGATCTCCTCACGGATGGAACCCGAATAGGCGATAAACCTGGACTAGAGACCGGAGTGTTTAGGTAGGTCGTGGTCTACACCCACGTCGGCTTTCGCTTGAAGTCTGCCGAGCACATGTCGTGTGCAGACGCTAAGTGGTGGAAACATGTATGAAGAAGTACACCCCTGTAGGGTTAACATAATCTATTCGAATAGCCGCGTCCGCGGTAAAGGACTACTTGGTTGCCTATACAGTTCATAGACAAGTAAACTGGAGACTACTAAAAGCCTCAAGATAAGCGTGAGTGTCGAGGATGGCTCTTCCGTAGGAAGACGGAAGTGGATCCTCGGTAGTGTATTGAAGTGGTGAGTAGTAGACTCGTGTGCGAAAAACTATTTCAAGTTGGAGTCTCGTAGGATAGCTTAGCCAAGAGTCAAAGCTGGCTTGCTGCAATAACTCCACCAACCCTTGTTGATAATGTGCATGTATGTAGGATCTGATGTAAGTCTTGCTGAGTACCTCTGTACTCATGTTGCTTTAATTTACATTTTTCAGAAGATGCTACAAACCCCTCTGACGGGTTCTTCGTAGACGTTGACATTGATGAGTAGACTGAGGCCCAGGTGGTGATCCTGAGCTTGTGAAGGACCATGTAGTATAGCCAGGCTTCCCAAGCCTCTTTTATTTTACTAATTGTCTGTACTCAGACAAGTTACTTCCGCTGTTGGCTTGTATGACTGTATGACTTGAATGTTGGGTCGTGTGACCCATACTTGTGTGTATGATATGTATGGCTCTCTGAGCCTTTAAATAAAGTACTTGTGTCATAGAGTCTTGTTGTGATGCCTTGTTGTATTTGCACATATCGAGCATATTGTGCGTATGATTGAAATGCTTGGTATGTGTGGGATCTGACTATCTAGTTGTTTATTCTTAGTAGCCTCTCTTACCAGGAAATGTCTCCTAGTGTTTCCATTGAGCCTTGGTAGCTTGCTACTGCTCCGGAACACTTAGGCTGGCCGGCATGTGTCCTTCTTTGTTCTTGTGTCTGTCCCTTCGGGGAAATGTCACGCGATGGATGCCGGAGTCCTGTTAGCCCGCTACAGCCCGGTTTATCGGAGTACTGCTAGCCTAGTGCTACAGCCTGGATTCACTCGTTGATGATCGACACGTTCGATGCTGGGTCATGGATGCCTGTCCCTATAAGTTTGTGCCACTTTGGGCTTACAACTAGCCATGTCAGCCCGGGCTCCTTACCATATGGATGCTAGCGACACTATCATATACGTGTGCCAAAAGGCGCAAACGGTCCCGGGCAAAGGTAAGGCGACACCCGTGGGAATACCGTGCGTGAGGCCGCAAAGTGATATGAGGTATTACATGCTAGATCGATGTGGCATTGAGTCGGGGTCCTGACAACAATAATCTCTCTTCTACCCTGCCACACTTCCTTTTCCTGCTACCATTACCAGGATGGTTTCCTGGTGTAATACGCCTGACCCTCTCTAATTCCACTTGCAACTCATCGGCGGTGAGCCTCTTTGGCGCATCACGGTTTTCATGCATTGCATTGAACACATGTCTTCGGTATTTTCTAGGATGCAACTTGTCCTTGGCAAGGAAACGGTGGTGTCCAATGTAACAGATCTTGCTAAGTATTGCGTATGACAGCGGATTCCTGTCACATCGAACACATGCATTGTAACCATGTGTCGTTCGCCCTGACATAGCGCCCAAAGCCGGATAATCATGGATGCACCAAATTATAACACCACGCAGAAAGAAATCAGCTAGTGGGCTGCTATATAGGTCTCGAGTGAGAACACCCTTCCATAGTTGTTGAAGTTCCTCCACAAGAGGATCCATGAACAAATCAAAATCCTTTCCAGGACTTTTGGGACCTGGGATGAGCAAGGCCATCATGTAGTTTGATTCTTTGGTGCAGACATTTGGAGGCATGTTGTAAGGGATAACAAGCACTGGCCACATGCTATATGTGGCGCTCTGGTGGCCAAATGGGTTAAATCCATCTGAAGCTAAGCCAAGTCTATTGTTTCTCGGGTCAGCAGTAAACTCTTTGTGTTTATCATTGAAGCTTTTCCACTCACAACCATGAGATGGATGGCTCATTACATTTTGATCTCTATACTCCTGGTTCCTAGAATGCCACAGTACATCCTCTCTTGTTTTAGCATCATGAAACAACCTCTGCAATATTGGTGTAATTGGAAAATGTCTCAGAACATTATGAGGAATCCTCTTCATAGCATCGCCATCTTTCCATCTTGATGATTTGCATTTCGGGCATTCACTAAAGTTGGCATAATCCTTCCGGAACAGAACACAATTATTCTTACAAACATGGATTATATCATATCCAATTCCAACTGCACACGAAGGAAATTCTTCATTTTATTGTAGGTGTGTGGCAGCTCAGACGCATCTGGGAAAGATTTGCGGAAAGCAGCCAACATTGCATCGAATGATTTGTTGGTCATCCGCTCAGATGTCTTCACCTGAAGAAAGGTGACCATAGCTGAGAATATTGACAGCTTATTTCCTGGGGTGACAGCAACGTTGCATTGTTCCAACATGCAGGCCCACCGTTTTTCTTCTGTAGGTGAAAGTTCACGGAATGCACGAGCATTTCGTAGCATTGTTTCAATGTTGGTCAAACTCACTAGCTCCGCCACCACCACCTCCTCCTCCTCTTCCACCTGAGCATTAGGCAGATCAAGATGGTGATCTGCTGCTTCCACGTAGTCAATAACATTGGCGTTCACAGCTTCACCATGATGAACCCACCTAGTATATGTGGCCGACATCCCATAAAAGTGTAGATGATTTTGCAAAGTTGACTGGGGTCTTGTAACTGAATTCATACAACTGCTACACGGGCAGAGCACATCTGATTTCGGACCACCGTACTCAGCTTTGATAAAGTTCATGAAGTTTTCAACCCCTCGACATATGCAGCGGAGAATCTTCGAGAAGAAGTTATCCAAGTCATTTCCATCTGTTAGACATACAAATTAGTTCTTCTACTAGATATTACAGGAAAAACATATATGCTTTTTTATGAAGTCCAGAAAAAAATACCTAGGTTGATGTCTAAAGCTATGGCAAGATATTTGGACGAGCAGATCTAAGTAACGAAATATATGTAAACTAATTCAGCAAACAGATTTGAGTGCTAAATTATCGCAGGCTATTTCAGCAGTCAATGAGGCCGAGCACACAGCCATCAAACTATCGAAGGCCATCGCAGCAACAAAGATCGAGTATAAAACGGTGTAGAGCTATTTCACCTAACAGATTGGCTACTAGACCATGGCAATCTACGTCACAATAAATATATGGCAGGATATTTTTGCAACTAATCGGCCTTGGCATGCCATCTCAGCTAAGCAGATTGAGTGCAGAATAGGGCAAGGAAGCTTCTTAAGCAGAGCATATTGACAGTAAACTACTTCGGCAAACAGTGAGATTAACAGCGTCTATCAGCTAACATTCAACGCTACACCGACATGAACGGGGCCTCAGTCTAGAATGTGCATACCGTGGGAGAAGCTGACTGCCGTGCGTCTCCACACGAACGTCACCAGCGGTGGCGGCGCTGACCGCCGTGCGCCTCCACAAGAACGTAGCTAGAGGTGGCGGCGCGGCTAGAGGATGGCAGTCTATGAGAGCGTATTGTGGGAACGAGAAGATCGCCGTGCGTCCCCTCGACGAACCGCGGCACCGACGTATTGGCGCGGCAGGGAGGGCGGCTTTGGCGGAGCGAATGGAGTGGAGGG
>NC_041389.1:710284418-710288732 GCF_002162155.2 Triticum dicoccoides | reverse complement strand
CGCGGTGGGCGGGGGGAGTTTGGCGCATGGTCGGTTTCTCCAAGTGCAGTCCCACGTGTCAGTGAAGAGGCATGCCGAAGCGCGTTCCATTTGCGTGAGCCGTGTGCAGGACCAAACGTGTGTGGGGTGCAATGCGACCACGACAGGAGTGTTGTGAGTGTACCGCCTTTTTTCCTTTTAAACTAGGTGCTTCGCCCCCTCAAACCAAATTTGTTGCTTCGCGCGATGCATCGATACTACTACTAGTAATCCGGTAATCCTGACTAAAACGGCACGGTCGGGTCTTTTCCCACGCGATATGCTGGGAGGTTGGCTTAGTTGGGTTTTTTAGGACGAGTAATGCTACACCTACGTAATCCCAGTTACGTAATTAACGTAATGTGAAACATGTGAGCTATTGATTGTAGATTGGGGGGAGGGAAGGGCCCACCACCATGAAAATCAGGGGAGGAGAGAGAGAGGCAATTTACGTTAACCCTTTCGTAGGTTCCCGTAGATGTAGAAAGATGTGAAATGCGTGAATGTGTAGTGGACGTACTATTGGAGTGCCTAAGATAATTTGTGTATGTATAGACCCTATGTGTTTATTTTACTTCGCATGTTAGATTTGTCTCGGTTCAATAAAAAGCAGAGTTGGTGGTGATGGTGTGCCTGTCATCCTGCAATATAGGCCGTCCGATCTATATCTAACGGATAGGAAGGAAACTATGATAATTTACCCGCACTCCTCTCCACATTTGCAGATAAGGCTTTCCCTCGTTCATCCTTTTCTCCCACATGATCTTGATCTTCCATGCAACGCACATGCATCTTGCTAGTACTCCTACAATATGTATATTATTGTGAAAGTTCATATACACCGGCCGAGATTAATGCAAACATGGCAGATTTTCATTACGTTTCGAACTTTTATAGGACAGAAAAATAAAAGAAACCGGAAACTAAACCTATTCTATGGGGGCGACCGACGTCCTCCATCTGCGATCTCTATGTATGGGGGCGGGGTTCAAGACCCGTGAAGTGAAGGTGCGGTCTCCGCTGAGGAAGAGTAGAACACGGCATATGGACCGGCCAGTTGGCACACCATGCCCTGCCGCCTCCCATGCCCTATTCATCCTGGAGGAGTCCCCGACCTCGGCGGTGCCGGACGTTGGACGGTGACAAGTAGGATGCGTGGCTGACGGTGCTCCCATCGTCGACCGCCAGCGTGGCCACCGCTTGTGCGATCGCGTCCGCGTCCGGCTATGCCGCTATTGCGTCGCGAGAGGTGACTTGAGCGAGGGCAGCGACCTCGAGCTTCATCCCCTAAGACAAGCTCTCCCGCATAGCGTTCGCACTTGCGGTCATGGCGGATGTGGTGCCAGGTAGGAGGACGATGCCCTATGGTGTGAAGGTTAGCTGGGCGTTGCCGCTTTAAGTAGCGCATTCTGGTGAGGCCAAGCGTTCGGGTGCGTCATTAAGTCGCCGGAGTTGGTTCCTCGGGCACCGAGCCTCTAAACGACGAGATACGAACGGACGGCATGAATGCGGGCATGAATGCGGGAAGCTGGCGCCGGCTGGGAACGCACCGCGCGACGGCGCGAGGGACGAGGGTTTTGGTGTGCCAGGGGTAGTCAGCTGCGGTTGTGGCAACGTTGGAGATGCCCTTTGCTCAGATGAGATCCCCGCATGTCATTGAAAAATCAAGACGACCCGGCATGGTCTCAGGTCCAGAGGATGCAGTTAGCCGCGCTACACCATGCTGCGGACGCGTCGCGACGCCCCGTGCATCCTCGACGAGCCGGGTGTTGTGGTGTGTTTGGATTGTGGCCAAAGTGCACCTTACCAAAATTTTGGTCATGACCCAAAGATTTTTCTTTGTTTGGATGGTTGCCATTTTTCGGCATGCCAATGAACTCTAGCCAACTCTAGTTTATTTTTCTTGCCAATGTCGGCCAAATCATGGGCAACCAATACCTCAACCAAAATTTTGGTCATGACCCAAATATTGGTCTTTGTTTGGATGGTTGCCATTTCTTTGGCATGCCAATGAACTCTAGCCAACTCTAGTTCATTTTTATTGCCAATGTCGGCCAAATCATGGGCAACCAATACCTCAACCAAAATTTTGGCTACCCAATGCTTTGATGGGGCAACCTTGGGCACAAACCAAACATACCGTTGGTCGTGCCACAGCACTAACGCTACCCTCGGCACACTGAAACCGGCCGTGTCTAGCGATGATATGAGCGTGTCGCTCACCGCGGTCGTCGTGTCTAGAGGCGGTGTTCGAGCTGCACCTTGTTGTTGGCCCGAACGACCCACATGAACGGTTTTCGGTGGCGAGGAAGTCATGGGCCAGCTCCTCCATTGGACTAGTCTGCGCTACGTCATCCCGATGGGTGTGCCTCACATGTCGGTTTCCCTGTTTTCCCGGCCATATTCGAGCGTCAGTGCTCCGTGTTGCGCATTAGGCCTTTCACTATGTAGGCCAAGCGAGACAACTTATTGTTTATTTGAGCCGTTCAAGTATAATCATGTGGCGCTTGCTTATTTCTCATTCCTCTCCAACCCTCTTCTTCATCGATCATGTCGCCCTCCAGTCGAGTCCATCCTCCCGCAGGCCTCATTTGAACATTCCGCCGAGTATCATTTGCATGTACCCACCCTAGTCCTCTTTCAATAAATCTCCGGACCCCGAGATGAAATCGAGAGGGAACGAGTGGGGGCACGTGATACCTAAGGTGGATTCAAAATTTTGAACTGGTGATCATAGCATCCGCAAATCATATATAAAGGGTATTCAATGTTCGTTTCGTTTTTGAACGTACAATATACTCCCTCCTATCCTTTCTAGTTTACATATAAGTTTTATGTGTGGTCAAAGTATCTCTACTTTGATAAAAAAGGTATCAACATTCAACAACGCCCAATCAATATTGTTACATTCGTACGTACTCCTAGATTTGTACTCGAGATGGTTTCCAATTTGACTATTGACAAGATTAATAGTACATGAGATGTATAATGTGAAAATTATATCATTGGAAACTCCTTTCACATACAAATTTGACCATATGCTTTGTGTAAGTTGCATGTCATATATTACTACTCTAACATTTGGTCAAAGTTAGCCTCGAAAAACGCATTAGACCCTGCATGCTTTCTGTAAGTTGCACTTCATATATTATTACTCTAACATTTGTGTAAGTTGCATGTCATATATTATTACTCTAACATTTGGTCAAAGTAGTATAGTGGAAGTGGATCCTCTGACGTAGGTATCCCTGCCTGTCACGCCCAATATGCGATACTATCCTTAAGAGACTCGAAGGTCCCACCAAGGATAGAACCGCATATTGAAACACTTTTGCAAGGTGGATATCATTACATCAACATTACATAATAGATGGGGATATATACACGAGGCATACAATGCCACACGAATACAACAACACATCATACATAAGATCAACATTGGACTACGGATGAAACACAAACAGAAACTCAAACGACATCCACCCTGCTAGCCCAGGCTGCCGACCTGGAACCTATCCCCTGATCGAAGAAGAAGCAGAAGACGAACTCCAAAGTAAGCAAACATCGCTCTCGCGTAATGATCATCGCAAAACATGTACTTGCAACTGTTGTTGTAGTAATCTGTGAGCCACGAGGACTCAGCAATCCCATTACCATGGGTATCAAGACTAGCAAAGCTTAATGGGAAAGGAAGGGGTAAAGTGGTGAGGTTGCAGCAGCGAGTAAGCATATATGGCGGCTAACCAACGCAAATAAGAGTGAGAAGAGAGCAAGCGGAACGGTCGTCAACTAGCAATGATCAAGAGGTGATCCTGAACTCCTGCTTATGTCAAACATAACCCAAAACCGTGTTCACTTCCCGGACTCCGCCGAAAAGAGACCATCACGGCTACACACGCGGTTGATGCATTTTAATTCCGATCTGGTGTCAAGTTATCTACAACCGGACATTAACAAATTCCCATCTGCCCATAACTGCGGGCACGGCTTTCGAAAGTTTAAACCCTGCAGGGGTGTCCCAACTTAGCCCATGATAAGCTCTCGCGATCAACAAAGGATATACCTTCTCCCAGGAAGACCCGATCAGACTCGGAATCCCGGTTACAAGACATTTCGACAATGGTAAAACAAGACCAGCAGAGCCGCTCGATGCACCGACAAATCCCGATAGGAGCTGCACATATCTCGTTCTCAGGGCACACCGGATGAGACTAGCTATGAGTAAAACCAGACTTCGAGTTTTCCCGAGGTGGCCCCGCAGGCAGCTCAGTTCGGATCAACACTCGAAGGAGCACT
>NC_041389.1:710268900-710284006 GCF_002162155.2 Triticum dicoccoides | reverse complement strand
CCGGAAACCCAAGGGAAAAAAGGGCTAGGTGAGGCAAATGGTAAAACCAAGGTTGGGCCTTGCTGGAGTTGTTTTATTCAAAGCGATCTGTCAAGGGGGTCCCATAAATCACCCAACCGCGTTAGGGACGCAAAATCCAGGAACATAATACCGATATGACGGGAAACTAGGGCGGCAAGAGTGGAACAAAACACCAGGCATAAGGCCGAGTCTTCCACCCTTTACCAAGTATATAGATGCATTAATAATATAAGAGATATTGTGATATCCCAACATAAACCTGTCCATCATGGAGCAATCTTCAACTTCACCTGCAACTAACAACGCTATAAGAGGAGCTGAGCAAAAGCGGTAACATAGCCAAGCAACGGTTTGCTAGGAAGGGGAAAAAGGTTAGAGGCTGACATGGCAAATTGGGAAGGCTTGAGGACAAGTTATAGGAAGCGCAGCATAGCGATAGAACGAAGCAACTAGCATAGAAATGATAGTAATGAGATCCAAGGTGACGTTCATCTTGCCTGAAATCCTGCAAGGAAGAAGAATGAGTCCATGAAGAAGACACGCGGAAGTAGTCGAACGAATCCTCACAATCACAACATTACCGGAACTAAGAAGCAACACCGAAAAGAAACAAACAACATGGTAAATGCACGAGCATAAACATGGCATGATGCACAAACAAGCATGATGCATGTCCGGTTTAATGAGGCATAGCATGGCAAAGTGCAACAAACAATACTACAAGTTAAGTGGAGCTCAATATGCAACGAGTTGCATATTGACAAAACACCACATGCAATTATTTAGTTTGATCTCGTTATAAGCTACTCAACAATATTAAATGTTGTTAAACATGGAAAGAGGTGAGGCAGAAGTAAACTAACTAACTAGGCAAGTTTAAATGGGGCCGCAACAACAAACAACAATTCCGGAAAATCCCCATGTGCATAATTTGAGTTTGGTACTGTTCTGTCCTAATCACAATTTTAATGTTGTTAAACAGCAAAATAAAGTGCACCGTGTTAAACTAGGCATTTTTTCACCCCATTTACATATAAAGTTTATTTAAAAAGGAGCTACGGTTATTTAGTTATGAAATAAATCATTTTAACATGGCATACATGCAAATGATATGCAAACAGCATTTTAAACATTTTAAACATCGATGAAAGTGGGATATTGTGAAACTAGATAAAATTCTAAGCATTTTTCATATTTAAAACATTTTAATCCGATGCACGGTTGTGGAGTTATTATATGCATGATGTCGAAGGACTTTTCTGTAAAATAGTAATTTACTAGATAAATAGCAAAATCGCCGAACTGGAAAAAAACATGATATGGGCCGCATCTGCTAACGGGCTGCACAGGACAAGAGAGTGGCTGGAGGGGCTGCTCACCCGTGGGCTGAGGCCCGGTCGGTGGAGAAGGCTGTTGGGCCGCGGTCAACAAGCGAAGCGGGTGACCCAGCCGGTCAAGATCGAAGGGAGGCGCTCGTACTCTGCAACCGAAGCAGGGCTTCGATGCAACGGACGCCGGCGCACGGGCGTGGTGCAGGACGGCGGGAAGAGTCGGCGGGGAGATGGCCTCCGGCGACACGTGGATGGCGGGGACGTGAGGATTCGGCCCAGCGCGGCTGGATCTGGCAGTCTCCGGTGTCGAACACAGCAGGCCAGCGGTGGGAGCTGCAAGACCATGGCGGGGAATTAAATTCAGAGAAGTGGCAGGGAGGGAGGAAAGAGATAGGAAAAGGAGGGGGGCGGGCAGAGGGAGGCGGAACCAATGGAGCTCGTGCTCCGGCGAGCTACTGTTTGTTGCCGGCCAGACGAAGACGGGGCTTGGCGAGGAAGACGCGAACGACGAGGAGGAGACAGGGCCTTGGGTGCTCGCGCGCGAGGGGAAAGCGAGCTCCGACTCGAACCAGACAAAGGACTTGGCAAAGCGGGCGTGGAAGAAAGAGCTCAGGCTCCTGCTTGCTGCTCGGGGGTCACTGGACGAAGCAAAACGACGGAGGCGGCGCCATGGAGCTTGGGCAAGCTCCTGCTCGTTCCTGTATAGAGAGGGGTAGAGGATTGAGAGAGAGAAAGGGAAGAAGAAGGAGAGAACTGGAGCGGAACAAAGAGACAAGGCACGGCCTGGCCGTGGTCTTGCCGGCAGCGGGCGCGGATGAAGGTAGCTGCGGAACGAGAGAAAAAAAATACTAGGGGATCCAAATGAGAAAACAGAGATGTTTTAGGGATGTTGGGGGATGATTCGGACCCAACGGTGATGACTGAGCAGTTCGGGTTCGGGGCAAGTTTTCGGACGCACGCAAGAGGGGGTCGGTGGTTGTGCAGAGACGTTGCATAGGCAGACAAATAAGAGGGGAACGAAACTCGGTTGGACTGGAATGACCAACGAAGGCAAAGCGGTCCGAGGAGGTCAACGAGGACAAGGGGCTTGACAAAATGACAACGGAGGCAAAGAGAGAAAGGGCAACTGCGAACGGTTACGAGTTTTCTTAAAACATGCAGATGCAAAGCGCATGATGCTATGATATGAAATGCAAGACATGAAAAAAAATGCAAAACAAAAGAAAAAAACCCAACCACGAAGGAAATACCATATCGCATCTCCGGAAAAGGCAAGAGTTGGAGTTACGAATATGGAAAGTTGTATCCGGGGCGTTACAACACTCCACCACTACGAGAGGATCTCGTCCCGAGATCTAGGATGGCACCGGAGAGGAACAGAAGAGGAAGAGAAGAGGTAAACTAAGTTGCTTCTTCGACAAACGAGTGAAACCATGAACCTTGAGAGGTTGAGCAAAATGAAAGAAAGAAAACCACAAGGATGAACAAAGTTGAAAACACTCCGTTAGAAAAGAGGAACAAGGGATACGACGAGTACCAAGAGGTTTAGTGAGAAGATAGATATTGAAACCACTCCGGTTAACACTAGATAGAGAAGGAATAAGATTGATATAATTTGGGCAGCACTCCGACTGATAGATAAAGGAAAACTTGATAAGATGAAAAGAACTTGAAGAGAAGACACAACACTCCGATTAAATGGATAAGCACGAAAAATATGATCCTCACAATTTGAGATGATGAGTGAAAAGAGCAACATCACAATGCCTCCGGAAGAAAGAATAGAAGATAGATCATTCGAATAACAGAATGGAGAAGAAAATGCCAACTTCTGCCACAAAAGAACTTGGAAAGCACCCTTCCAAGAAGGTTAGAACGGAGTTGTTGGAAAACCAACAATGAAAATAATAAGCTTGTAGTGGTCTTATGGAAACAACTCAACACTTGAGGTGAAATTCTGCCACTAACGAAAAAACAATTGCTTGCTTGAGATCAACGAAGAGATGAAAAACCTCTTTCACCGAGAAGGATATGGAGAAAGCTTGGATCATTGATAAGCACCACAAATAGCATTATTCCTTAGGGAAGGCTTTAGGTGAAATATAACCCAAGATAACTCCAAGGAAGAAAGTGATGGGTTTAAAATACCTCATTCTTGACCACATGTGAATCACGAAACATGAATAGAAATTGTCAAGAATGATATAACACCACCTCAAAAGATAAGATAGAGAGAATTGCACTTCGAAATGCAAGATGAAGAATGCTTGAACTCCCCAAAACAAAACATGTGTTGAGCACCATGTTTAGTTTTGAGTATAGCTTGGCTGATCTTAACTTCAAGAGAAATCTTGAAGAACAATTGAAGACTGAAAAGAGTCCTTGACGAACCATCATGTAGAAAAGCCATGAAGAACTCCGGTAATAAAGGGATGATAAAAAGAAAGAGAAGTTGACAACACAAGGTGAAGCCTTGCGATGATTTAGATGGAGCTTCGCGACGAGATAATGCGGAAAACTTGGAACTCCGAAAAATAAAAGATGAAACACTAGAACGGAGAATTACTTCATCATGAACAAACTCCGAAGGGAGGGATTAAACACTTGGATGAAACAAGAATAAGAATTACATTATGCGTATCCTTCATTAATTTGAATTGATGACAAGCAATGGATTTGGCATACTACTTATTCTTCTTGAGGGGTTGAAAAGAGATATAGCACCAACTTGAAGAAGTTATTGATGGGACCACCGATGGGATTGGAAACAACGAATGAAATGATACGATAGCAAAGGAAGAGGAATCTCGAACGAACCACCGTAAGAATTAAAAATGAAAGTAGCAAAGGCACAATTAACCAGAAAAAATGAAGATACTTGAGGGGATTTAGATACAAGTGAACGAAGAGATCATGAGCTGATTAGAGGATATTTGAACGATTCACCGGTAAGATTTGGAGAAGAGGGCTGAAAGCTGGAATGAATAATTATGAGGTGATGGGCTCCAGAGAATCAAACTGAAAAGACTCCTGAATTGCTCCGGATGGATGAAAAAAAATTCTCACAATCGAAAACAATTATGAGAGGATGGCATCAAGCTAGAACCATGAATCTTGAAGAGAATGGAGCAAGATTTAAGAGAAACTCTTCTTCGGTCTTCAAATGTTGAGAATGATGATGAGAACCACCATGAATTGTTGAGACACTCTGGGAGAATGCAAAACAAAGAGGTTGAGCCAACAATGAAATAATTTGAAATCGATCTTGGAGAAGGCATATGACTGATGAAAATTCATTCTTACGTCAAACTTCGAAAGACTTTGGGAGTGGCTCCGGGAAAATTAGAAGAGTCAGGTAAGATCCTAGGAAAAGACCTGTGGGTTAGGGCCCACTCGAAAGAAACATTGTTGAAGGATTGCTTGAAATAAAGATTGCACCGGTAGAATTAAATGACTTGGATGAGATAACAATCTCCAAATAGCTTGAACAGATTAAGAATGGA
Source organism: Triticum dicoccoides (assembly GCF_002162155.2). Classification (NCBI taxonomy): domain Eukaryota; kingdom Viridiplantae; phylum Streptophyta; class Magnoliopsida; order Poales; family Poaceae; genus Triticum; species Triticum dicoccoides. Next base: position 710,279,151 of record NC_041389.1, on the reverse strand, counting down.
AATACAAATCTTGTGAGATATCTTCAGCACTCCAGAACTACTGAATAGGAAGAAGTGAATGATTAAGAGGTGCATCGGCCTGAGAAAGCATTAGAAACGAGGAAAGGAATATGATGAATATCGAAAGCTTGAATTGGATCCACTGGAGAAGAAACAACAATGAAGGATGATGAACTTGAAACTATTGAGCATCTTCATGGGAAATCACCGGATAAGAACATTGAAAGAAAAGAATGAAGAGACTTCCCACAAATAAAAGGATACATGATTAAGAAATCTGAGTCCTTGAAGAAAAAAGGTGGGAGGGCGGGAAAACAAAGGCAACTTGGGGACGGATGAAACCGATGCCGTTGAGAAAACTTAGAATTGATCTCGCGAATGTTGAAATGATCGGATCCACCTGAAGAGAAGCACACCGGTTGGAAAGAATTGACATGACAATCTCGATGATCAAAAGGATTAGTACTCCCATAGAAATATGAGAACACCGCTTGAAAGGTATGGAATCAACACTTGACTTCGAAGCAACTCGAATACCAAAAATAAAACAAAACAAAGGATTTGGCTTGCAGAATAAGCCGGAACAAACATATGATAGAGATTTACCCAATCCCATATCATGCATCTGTCGGAAAGATATTCTAGGAGCTACTTGAATTCCCACCTATAAACTCCCGAAACTTTCTGGTTATGCAATCTGGTGTTGCGGATACAGGGGAAGCAATATATCTCACCCAAACTAACAATCCCTACATCCAGTTGTATCCATCGATCAACACTAACCAAGAAAACTCCATAAATCGTGTACCTCAACCTTTGAAAAGCATCCGTTATACGAGTTATGGCAATACTCCCGAACTCCCACCCCAGTACTGGGTTGCGTCGAGGTTACCTCACCAACAACTGCATAAAAGAGATTTTCGATGTCGGCAAAACTCAGGTATTCCAAAACTGCAACGATAAAATTATGACGACAACACCTCGGAGCTCAACTCCCCGGGTCACTGCCACATAAAAGACAGGAGGCACCAAGAACAATGTTCTCGTCACAAAACCATTAGAATGATTCCAAGATACCCGCGTGATCCTAAAAAAAATTAGTGAAATTTGAGGAGAGGAAAGTCAAAACATCTACATCAGGAGACCTCACCAGAGCGACGAAGGGGGCCGAGGAGTACAAAGAATCCTACTCTTCGATATATATAATCCTAAGACTCAAAATAGTTTTCTTCTAGACTCAACAACGGCCAACAATCAAGGGGGCTCCTATGGTCGGTCGAGGCTCTGATTACCAACTTGTCACGCCCAATATGCGATACTATCCTAAAGAGACTCGAAGGTCCCACCAAGGATAGAACCGCATATTGAAACGCTTTTGCAAGGTGGATATCATTACATCAACATTACATAATAGATGGGGATATATACACGAGGCATACAATGCCACACGAATACAACAACACATCATACATAAGATCAACATCGGACTATGGATGAAACACAAACAGAAACTCAAACGACATCCACCCTGCTAGCCCAGGCTGCCGACCTGGAACTTATCCTCTGATCGAAGAAGAAGCAGAAGACGAACTCCAAAGTAAGCAAACATCGCTCTCGCGTCATGATCATCGCAAAACCTGTACCTGCAACTATTGTTGTAGTAATCTGTGAACCACGAGGACTCATCAATCCCATTACCATGGGTATCAAGACTAGCAAAGCTTAATGGGAAAGGAAGGGGTAAAGTGGTGAGGTTGCAGCAGCGACTAAGCATATATGGCGGCTAACCAACGCAAATAAGAGCGAGAAGAGAGCAAGCGGAACGGTCGTCAACTAGCAATGATCAAGAGGTGATCCTGAACTCCTTCTTACGTCAAACATAACCCAAAACTGTGTTCACTTCCCGGACTCCGCCGAAAAGAGACCATCACGGCTACACACGCGGTTGATGCGTTTTAATTCGGATCTGGTGTCAAGTTATCTACAACCGGACATTAACAAATTCCCATCTACCCATAACCGCGGGCACGGCTTTCGAAAGTTTAAACCCTGCAGGGGTGTCCCAACTTAGCCCGTGATAAGCTCTCGCGATCAACGAAGGATATACCTTCTCCCAGGAAGACCCGATCAGACTCGGAATCCTGGTTTACAAGACATTTTGACAATGGTAAAACAAGACCAGCAAAGCCGCCCGATGCACCGACAAATCCCGATAGGAGCTGCACATATCTCGTTCTCAGGGCACACCGGATGAGACTAGCTACGAGTAAAACCAGACTTCGAGTTTCCCCGAGGTGGCCCCGCAGTCAGCTCAGTTCGGACCAACACTCGAAGGAGCACTGGCCCTGGGGGGGCTAAAATAGAGATGACCCTCGGGCTCCGGAAACCCAAGGGAAAAAAGGGCTAGGTGAGGCAAATGGTAAAACCAAGGTTGGGCCTTGCTGGAGGAGTTTTATTCAAAGCGAACTGTCAAGGGGGTGCCATAAATCACCCAACCGCGTTAGGGACACAAAATCCGGGAACATAATACCGATATGACGGAAACTAGGGCGGCAAGAGTGGAACAAAACACCAGGCATAAGGCCGAGTCTTCCACCCTTTACCAAGTATATAGATGCATTAATAATATAAGAGATATTGTGATATCCCAACATAAACCTATCCATCATGGAGCAATCTTCAACTTCACCTGCAACTAACAACGCTATAAGAGGGGCTGAGCAAAAGCAGTAACATAGCCAAGCAATGGTTTGCTAGGAAGGGGAAAAGGTTAGAGGCTGACATGGCAAATTGGGAAGGCTTGAGGACAAGTGATAGGAAGCGCAGCATAGCGATAGAACGAAGCAACTAGCATAGCAATGATAGTAATGAGATCTAAGGTGATGGTCATCTTGCCTGAAATCCCGCAAGGAAGAAGAACGAGTCCATGAAGAAGACAAGCGGAAGTAGTCGAACGAATCCTCACAATCACAACATTACCGGAACTAAGAAGCAACACCGGAAAGAAACAAACAACATGGTAAATGCACGAGCATAAACATGGCATGATGCGCAAACAAGCATGATGCATGTCCGGTTTAATGAGGCATGGCATGGCAAAGTGCAACAAACAATACTACAAGTTAAGTGGAGCTCAATATGCAACGAGTTGCATATTGACAAAACACCACATGCAATTATTTAGTTTGATCTCGTTATAAGCTACTCAACAATATTAAATGTTGTTAAACATGGAAAGAGGTGAGGCATAAGTAAACTAACTAACTAGGCAAATTTAAATGGGGCCAGAACAACAAAGAACAATTTCGGAAAATCCCCATGTGCATAATTTGAGTTTGGTACTGTTCTGTCCTAATCACAATTTCAATGTTGTTAAACAGCAAAATATAGTGCACCGTGTTAAACTAGGCATTTTTCCACCCCATTTACATATAAAGTTTATTTAAAAAGGAGCTACGGTTATTTAGTTATGAAATAAATCATTTTAACATGGCATACATGCAAATGATATGCAAACAGCATTTTAAACATTTTAAACATGGATGAAAGTGGGATATTGTGAAACTAGATAAAATTCTAAGCATTTTTCATATTTAAAACATTTTAATCCGATGCACGGTTGTGGAGTTATTATATGCATTATGTCGAAGGACTTTTCTGTAAAACAGTAATTTACTAGATAAATAGTAAAATCGCCGAACTGGAAAAAACATGATATGGGCCGCATCTGCTAACGGGCTGCACAGGACAAGAGAGTGGCTGGAGGGGCTGCTCACCCGTGGGCTGAGGCCCGGTCGGTGGAGAAGGCTGCTGGGCCGCGGTCAACGAGCGAAGTGGGTGACCTAGCCGGTCAAGATCGAAGGGAGGCGCTCGTACTCTGCAACCGAAGCAGGGCTTCGATGCAGAGGACGCCGACGCACGGGCGTGGCGCAGGACGGTGGCAAGAGTCGGCGGGGAGATGGCCTCCGGCGACACGTGGATGGCGGGGACGTGAGGATCCAGCCCAGCGCGGCAGGATCTGGCAGTCTCCGGTGTCGAACACAGCAGGCCAGCGGCGGGAGCTGCAAGGCCATGGCGGGGAATTAAATTCAGAGAAGTGGCAGGGAGGGAGGAAAGAGTTAGGAAAAGGAGGGGGCAGGCAGAGGGAGGCGGAACCGATGAAGCTCGTGCTCCGGCGAGCTACTGTTTGTTGCCGGCCAGACGGAGATGGGGCTTGGCACGGAAGACGAGGACGACGAGAAGGAGACAGGGCCTCGGGTGCTCACGCGCGAGGGGAAAGCGAGCTCCGACTCGAACCAGACGAAGGACTTGGCAAAGCGGGCGTGGAAGAAAGAGATCAGGCTCCTGCTTGCTGCTCGGGGGTCGCCGGACGAAGCAGAACGACGGAGGCGGCACCATGGAGCTTGGGCGAGCTCCTGCTTGTTCCTGTACAGAGAGGGGTAGAGGATTGAGAGAGAGAAAGGGAAGAAGAAGGAGAGAACTGGAGCGGAACAAAGAGACAAGGCACGGCCTGGCCGTGGTCTTGCTGGCAGCGGGCGCGGATGAAGGTAGCTGCGGCGACCGGACGCGTCCAGGGGACAGGGATGAGGTGGTTGGATGGATCGGTGGACTGGTAGGCGGAGGCTGTGAGTGGAGGGGGAGAGGATTTGGATCAGGTGCGGGCTTGGATCCCGAGGGAGAGGAGTGGCGGCGGGAGGATGGGGATGGGACAGCCGGCCTAGGTTTTAGGGTTAGATTACTTATATATAGCATGTGTAGATTAGGGACGATCTAGTCCCTTCGATCGAAAACAGACGGAACGAGAGAAAAAAAATACTAGGGGATCCAAATGAGAAAACAGAGATGTTTTAGGGATGTTGGGGGATGATCCGGACCCAACGGTGATGACTGAGCAGTTCGGGTTCGGGGCAAGTTTTTGGACGCACGCAAGAGGGGGTCGGTGGTTGTGCAGAGAGGTTGCGTAGGCAGACAAATAAGAGGGGAACGAAACTCGGTTGGACTGGAACGACCAACGAAGGCAAAGCGGTCCGAGGAGGTCAACGAGGACAAGGGGCCTGACAAAATGACAATGGAGGCAAAGAGAGAAAGGGAAACTGCGAACGGTTACGAGTTTTCTTAAAACATGTAGATGCAAAGCGCATGATGCTATGATATGAAATGCAAGACATGAAAAAAAAATGCAAAACAAAAGACAAAAACCCAACCATGAAGGAAATACCATATCGCATATCCGGAAAAGGCAAGAGTTGGAATTATGAATATGGAAAGTTTTATCCAGGGCGTTACACTGCCTTACCGTCCCTTTCGGTCACTTACTGGCGGACCCCATGCTTGCTAGGCCCCGCATGTCAGTTACTCAATGGTTCGGCCACGTCAGGGGATCCTCATCCGTAGTATACTCCCTCTGTTTATATTTACTCTGCATAAAAAGGAGGGAGTGGTGGTATAATAAATGATGCGGGCGGGGGAGGGGGGGGCGTCGGTTTGCTCACAACTGCGGTCCCACAAGCGAGCGAAAACGCAAGACGAAGCGTGTTCCATTCGGTGAGCGACATGGAGGGTCAAGCGTACCGGGCTGCAACGCGAACGCGACAAGAGCGATGTAGAGTCAAAACCGATTGACCGATCATCACTAGAACCACTATTCACACCAGAACCTTCGCTGCTCGGCCTACACCAGCCACTGCCCTAAAACCACACCAAATCTCCAGCCCATTCCCCCACCTTTCGATCCCAGAGCCCGCATCAAGCGTCCCCTAGTTCGCCGGAAAGCCATGGTGTGCCGCAAGATCACTTACTACAAGATGCTGACGCCGAAGTGCCGCGCAGAAATTGCGGCGGTGGTCGGCGCCATGGACCTCCGTTCCCAAGCTCTCTTTGCGGCGAGCCAATCCCTGAGTTCTCTGGAGCCAAGCTATGAGGAGGAGGAAGCCGATCCAATGTTCATGGCGGAGGTCGTGGCGCAGAAGGCCTCCGATGGGTATGAGACGATGGACGTCGACTTCGTGTCGACGTCCGAGTCCCCCATTGTGCAGGCGGACCAGCGGTTCAACATGGCGATGCTAAAGTAGGACCGGGAGGCAGAGGCTCAACTCGACACGGAACACGTGCATGCCGCTATCATCGAGGCTCTCCTGCAGGCGGAACCGGATGTTGTGGATGTGAACCGGGCGGCGGAGGCTCAACTTGAGGCGGAGCGCGCGGATGCCACTGCCATTGAGGCCCTCCTACAGGCGGACCCGGATGTCCTGGACATGAACCGGGCAACAGAGGCTCGACTCGACGTAGAGCGCGCGAATGCCGCTCTCATCGACGCCCTCCTGCAGGTGGAACCGGACGTCCAGGACTTGAACCAGGCGGCAGAGGCTCGACTCGACGCGAAGCGTGCAGATGCCGCTGCCATCGAGGCCCTCCTGCAGGCGGAACCGGACGTCCTCGACTTGAACCGGGCTGTGCTCTCGTTCGTGCAGAGCGCCCGCACGCTCCGCTTGAACGAGTAGCTAGAGGCCGAGGACAACCACGGTGCGGAGACACACGTCGGCAGCGACGGCCGGTTTGCGCCGGCAGCCAAAGACGACGATGTCGTCTCTTTTCGCGAGCAGTGATAGTTTTCTTTATGTTGTTGTTTTTATGGATCATTTGCTGTGTAAAAACATATATTTGTTATGCAAGTCGCCTGACTTGGGCCAGTCTACCATTTCAGGCGGTTGGATGAATATCCTACGTCTCCTAACCCTTCTTTCCTTCTTCCTCACCTCTTCTTCTTCCCCAACAGACCACCGCATGGGTCGTATGGATACTCCCCAACATGCGGTTGGATAAACATACTCTATGAACAAAAATTACGTGTCAGCGATAGGATGGCTGAGTTTGGTTTGTTCACATGCGACAACACGTGTCAGTGAGGGTGTGTTCCCTTGGTTGGGTTTGCGACGTGCAGGAGCGACTGTGTGAGGGTGCGGTGCGACCGCGGTGTGCAAGAGCGACCGTGTGAGGGTGCGGTGCGACCGCGATAGTCGTGCGCTACTGTACCTCCTTCTCATTTTGAAAACTTTAGCCAAGCTTGGCAAAAATGTGTGGTGAAGTTTGGCAATGCAATGCCTAGACCCAAACAGGATAAGTACGTATGTACTAGGAGTACTAGTGTTAAAAAAGAAAGGCGGGGTTTTCCTTCGCGGGATTTAATCGATACAAATCCTCATTTCACGTGTCAATTAATGCGTATTTTTTTCTCCAAAGACCAAAGAGCTAACCATCTCACTCCTCATCGCTTGATTAATGCAGCGCCATGCAAACCAACCTTCTCACTTCCGCATGCATGCAGGGGATATTAATGTCCTTGGTTGCTAACCCCGTCAATTTTGCCTCGATTAGTGTTAGTAGCCCTTTGCAAATTGTAATTTTGATATACTGGCCTTGTGTACAAAAAAATGGAGGTAGTAAACTATATTTGACTTCCTTCCCCATTGCGGTGACGTCGACGATATCTTTTTTTTGTGGTTTGGCGAAGTACGTTCGACGGAGAACACCATTGAGGGAGACCATGGTAAGTCATTCGCATGTGCCGCCTGCAAGCCGAGACAACCGTCTTATTTGTATCCAGGAAGTCCTTTACTAGTACTACTAGGAGTACTAGTGCGGTGAGATGGTTTCTCGAAGAAGATGATGCAGAAGCAGAGTCGGCGAAGAGAGAAATGGTGGTTGCTTCGTTCGTGTTTTTGTGATTTGACGCCTCATTGCTTTGTGATTTGTGATAGAAGGGATAGGGGAGTAGACTATGTGCTCTATACTGTACTACATGCGTCCAAGCATGGGAGAAAGAGGAGAGACGTTTCATTTTTCTATTCCTTTAATCAATCAATCAGGGAGCTTCGGTTCCATCTTTTTGGCTTTGGCAACACCGTCCACAATGGTTCCCACGATGCCAAAAGCTATTTTCACATTTGGCTACACATTGTGGATGCCCTTAACCATACCACTTGGTTTTGCTCCTGTGTGCTATCTATACAAATCTCAATTATATTGATCTAAAAAATTATAGAATCAAGATTAGTAAAAAGGAGGTGATTTTGCCGCGCGGATGGCGGGGGAGGTTTCTTATTTGAGCAATGCTACATTTACGTAATGGTTTATGTAAAGTTATGAACTGATGTGATGTGGGACTATTTGATTGGATTAAACGAGAGGATTAGGCCCACCCCACCTGAAAATCAATGGGGCATATATAGATTAGATGGAAAGTATACGTAGCAGCTACGTAGCCCTTTGTAAGTCTAGGATTAGGCCTCTTATTTTCGGAGGACGTTGTCCTAGCGATTTGCTAACATGCAGTCCCACGTGTCAGTGCTTTACCAAGCCGATCCGCATCCCACATGAGGCAGAACAACGGCAGAGGCAACATGTGGTTAAGTTGAAGAAGATGAGGGAGAAGCGGATTCAGCAACGAGTGAAATGATGGTTGCTTCGTCCCTCCAACTGAACTGCGAGAAAGGTGCAGCTTTGTGATTTGACGCCTCATTGCTCATTACTACGCCGGCGCCATGACTGGGGTGCTTCACCCCGGCTGCTCTGCGCTGTATTCCGGTATGGCACGTGGACTCGGTAGCTTGATGTCCCACATGTCAGCGAAAGGGACTAGAAGGTTTATGAAAGCGAGCGCTCCACTCTTACGACGGAGGAGTAGACGACACGACGGCCCAGTGAGCTGTCACTTATACTGTATAGTACTATAGTTTTGTTGTTTCGCACGATCCATCAATACAAACCTGATTAAACAGGAAAGGGCGGGATTTTTCCCGCGCGGTAGATGATACTGGCCATACATTTCAAAGGCAATTTTAATGTATGCAAACTGAATAATTATAAGTAACAATATGATATCTAGTAAAACTAAAAACACATATGATTTATTGTGTTAGAGTGTAGTAGTAGTGCTGCATTGCATAGTTGTTAGATGTAACATGCGAGAACGTGTAGAGATGTAGTTTTGGAGGGTCTACAGAGAGAAACGCGTAATACGGTCACCGAACTTCAGAATAAGCTGATTACGGTCACTATATATGTTTTGCGGTGATTATATGGTCACTTGCTCACAGTTCAGCATCGGATTGCACTCTGTTGACCGGCCAAATAGTCTGCGTGGCGCCATGTTGACTAGTTAAATTGACCATGTTCCTTGTGGGTCCCACCTGTCAGTTAAACACCATGCATAGGGAAAAGGTCAGATAAACACAAATTTACGCAGGCGCGACAAGGCTCCAACCCGTGCGCGGGAATCACCTGGTTGTGTATGTGTCTTTCAGGGCCTGATGTGTGCGCGTGCATGTGTAGGTTGAGCACTTGAGCGTGAGAGTGTGTGTTGGTCGTGTGGTGTACTGGTGTGTGCATGCATGCATGCGTGTGTGCGTGTGAGTGTTGTGTGCGTGCGTGGCTGCGTGTGTACATGTGAGTGTTGCGTGCGTGCGTGGGTGCATGTGTTTGTGTGAGTGTTGCATGGATGCAGTTCGTGTGCGTGTGTGCGTGTGTGTATAATCACCACAGCAGCTCCTGTGTGTTAAAATAGACGGCTCGGCATACCAATACAAGGCCACCTTGTCTGCTGGGCCCGCGGTCATGACTTCAAACCACCGTCCAAATATTTTTTTGTCGTTTGTTTTCATTCTTACTAGCAAGATGCCCGTGCATTGCACGTAACATCAAGATGCATTTGTATGACTTGTTTATCTTGTGAGATAAAATGATGAATGAGGGAAGGCCTTATTTGCAAATGTGGAGAGGTGTGTGGGTACCTTTTTGCAAAGTTGCCATAGTTTCTTTCCTATCCGTCAGATATAAATCGGACGACCTATATTGCAGGATGGCAGGCACACCATCATCACCAACTATGTTTTTTATAAGAGTGTATTTTATTTATTTTATAAGAGTGTAGATGTAGAGTAGATACAAGTCGACAGGTGGGCATGATGGTAGTGAGATAATGTGATGCAACACTAGAGGTGCCACGTGGAGCGTTTAACTGGTCAACTAGTCATGTCATGAGCAAATACAGAGTTGTACGGTGAGCCCGTGACTGTATAATAACCACTAAATGTAAATGGTGACCGTAATGAGTGGATTCTGAAGTCCAATGTACGTATCGTGCTTTCACTTCAAATACAATGATCTTCATTGCATATACCGCAAGAGAAAGATGAAACATGCGTGAATTTTCTGGGGGCTTACTTTTAGAGGACCTGGAGATAGTTTTGTGTG
>NC_041389.1:710256650-710268408 GCF_002162155.2 Triticum dicoccoides | reverse complement strand
ATGGATAGAGAGATGCTCTTCGTTTCTCTTTATTATGACTAACTTTGTATATAGTATAAAAATATACAAATTCACAGTGCGGAATAAATATCATCGTGGGCACCATGCAATGCAAATTAGCGTTCGTACTCCTCCATATAACTTTGTAATGTTGTATATATGTAGAAACTGTAAAGTAATTTTTTGGCCACACTTTATTCAAAAGGAATGTTGTATGCGAAATAAACGTGAAGAGAGGGCTTTTTAGATCAATGGGGTACGTGATGTAACATGTGTGAATGTGTAGTTGATGCATTTGGCGGGGCCTAGAGAAGTATGTGTGTGTATTGCGTATTCGAGAGAGGCATGGATAGAGGGGCCGGCGGGGGGGGGCGTGGGAGAGATAGCACGAGAAATGAGAGTGGTCTAGAGAGAGAGAGACGAAAGTGACGTCACGACAAGAGATTTCATTCCCTTGAGTGTGTATATGCAAGGGGGTGGGAATAGAGGCACCAAGAGAAATTTTCTCTGTGTGTGCTGTTTGTGTTGGTATGTGTGGGTGTGAGAAGATAATTAGATGTGGGGGCAGAGGGTGTGTTACCGCGTGAGGTCCGGTGGGTCGAGGTGAGGCCCTTCATTCGGTTCCGTCCTGCGCCACATTGGTCAGCCCGTGACGCATTTAGGAAGACCCATGGATGACTAGTCGTACAAGACAAAGATAGCAGAATTGTGAAGGACTCTGTGTCCACTGACAAAGCCGTCTAGGATTTGTAACCCTAGGTTCTCGGACTAAGGTAACCCCTTTATCTCTGATATTACTATTCATCCAACCTAACTTTAAGGGGCATCCTACAGAATGCTCTGCTAGAATCATACTCGTTGATTAGGAAGAGAGGTGTGAGACAATGCGTGAGAGACAGGTGTAAAGATAATGTGCGTACATGAGACACGTAGGCAGGTCCATGTATATAGAAAGGGTCGATGAGGATTGTGCGTGTGTATGTTTGCGAGAGGACGAGTGGTTGTGATAAAGGTTAGTGAAAACAGTTGTAAATGGTTACGAGAGGGAGGGAGGGTTATATCTAGAGCATGTGTGCGAGAAAGACACCTCGGGAGAGAGTGTGTGAGCATGTGTGAGAGACCACCGATGGAGAGTGAAACTACACGTAAAAGACTGCTCTACACATTGATTAAAGATATAAATTGTATCCAAATATTACGATGGGATCATGATATTTGCAATTCGCGTAAGGAGTGGTCATTGATCCATCAGACATCTAGATTCTATCAAATTTGAGCATGTCTATGTTATTATTCGACACAATTGATCCACATAGTTAGTATTTTGAACTCCAGACAATCCATCGCTTTAGCAGTCGAACATAAACGTGGGTATAGTTCATGTTGTGTGTGTAAAGCACATTATACATACAAAAGTTACACAATGGACATTATAAATAGCTACCTATGAACTAGCATACATTTGAATTGAACTTAAGGTGGTTTAAAAAAATTGAATTCAACACGAAGTGCATTCAATTATTTGAATTTGATATCATGGCATTTGTAAACCATACCTAAATTATGGGGGCACCAATCTTTGCTCTGATTTTGTACATAATAGCATATGTAGTCATGTACAAAATAGATTCAAATTTAGCTCCTCCATTCCAAAATAATCGTAGTTATAGGATTTTCAAGTGTCAAAATTTCAAAAAGAAGCGAATAATTTAATGAGGTTTTCAAACATACAAGGTCAAATATATGTTGTCTACTTAGGTCAATCCTCATAGTTCAAGAGTACTCTAAACGTGAATGCTTGTGTTTCAAAATTTCGAACGAAGCGCCAAAAGAGCCTCTACTCGCCCGAAACCGCGTGAGACCAAAGTTTGGTAGTACAAGGAAATTACTTTTCTAATAACTCCGACCCGTGAAACCTACTGGACCGACGTCCAAAGGTCTAAACCGGGGTAGGTTTGTAGCTTCATCTAGATGTCACGCAACCGCCTTCGAAAAACATTCATACACAATGGCCGCCTAAGCACACATGCGCGTGGCCGAAATCGCTCCCGCCCACTATTTGGGACACCTGGGATTACCATCCTACGCCCGACCCGCAGTAGGTCCGAAATTTAAGAGGGGGGCAAAGTTTGTACTTTCCCCAAATTTCAAACAAGCGCATCCCATCTTCTGTTCAAAAAAGCCAAAAAACAAGCGCGTCCCAGACCAAAACATGGTTCCCCCCACCCGTCTGATTCCCCATTCGTACTCCGTGGGCGCCAAAACTACCTCCCCACCAGCCGCAAAACCCCGGCGTCCTTCGTCTGCCACCCCATCCCCCCCCATCAACCGCCGCCCTCCTCCATCACACCGGAGCCGATACCCCGACGTCGTCGTCCACCGCAACCTCAACCGCAACGCCCTCCAGGCTAGTAGTTGAAGCCAAGGCGAGCCGTCCGTACCCGAGCCAGTTCAACCACGCCGTCCTGCGCCTCACTGCTGCTGCTCCAACTTCGCCACCATCCACCGCACCGAAGTTGTTCCTGCTAGGCCGTCTTTCGCCGCCTCAGATCTGCTTCCCCTCTGCCGACATACGGCCATGGCAACACAGTCAACAATTTGGGCATGGGTTCGTCCAAGCCTGCACCCTCAAGTACATCGGTTTCCTCGGTAAAAAGAAGAAGATTGGCGTGACATGTGGAGGTGACTGTCGGTGTCAAAACCGGTGGATTTCGGGTAGGGGGTCCCAAGCTGTGCGTCTTAGGATTAATGGTAACATGAACACGGGATTTTACCCAGCTTCGGGCTCTCTTGATGAGATAATACCCAACATGCTGCTTGATTGACTATAATGAGTATAGGGGTTACAAGAGCTGATCTACCTCGAGATCATATGTTGTGGTCTAAACCCTAGAGGTATGATGAATAATGTCATAATCTATCGACTAGCTTGGCCTCGGTTTATATAATGTAACAGAGGCCTAGGATAACAAGAGCCCTATCTGAATACGCCGGTGGGGAGGAGTCCTTGTCTTGATCAGCAAGTCTTGTGGAATCTTCCTTGTATGTGGCAACTGTCCGAACTAGCCCATGAGTATATGGCCATGGGGGTCCTCGACCCAATCTAACTGATCGAGAGACGACGTGGTGAGTACCCCCTAATCCAGGACACCGTTAGTAGCCCCCTGAACCGGTCTTCAAGTTGGGGATGCTCCTTAATTCTTCCGAACTGTTCTTCATCTTCGGTCATCAGTCTTGAAAACTGGTTCAACAAATCTTCTCATCTTCGATCTTGAGGATCGCGAAGTAAATATGAAGAGTTTATATGTTGGGTATCCGAGGAGCCCCTTAAAGTTTCCGGACTTTATGAATGCATTATTATGCCACACCTCAGGTTTGAAGTTATTCCCGGGCAGCAGTGTCCTCTTGCATCCGAGCTCCAACGCTGGATTGCATTCGAGGTATCTTTTGCAGCCAAGCACCAACGCCGAACTGCTTCCGAGCTCCAACGCCAGAATGTATCCAAGCTCTAACGCCGGACTGTGTCCAAGCTCCAACGCCGGACTGTATCCGAGCTCTAACTCCGGACTATATCCGAGATGTCATAGATCATCTGTGTTCAAAAAGTTGAAGGAGTTTAGCCGAGCTTAATGCCGGAAATGCCCTATATGGAGCTAGCCACTAGCGCCCGAGCCTAATGCCGGACTGCTTCCCAGGTGGTGCACCACCCCTGACTGCGGGCTGATTTTTTGATTGGTGCAATTTATTCTCTGCCGAGATATATAGCCAGTAGCCCTCAAGGTGTGTGTGTCAGTCTAAAACCCGAGATGCACCTGAAGGAAAATGTGATACCGCTGATCCTAGTTGCCCCTGAGACTCAGGTCGATGCGCGAAATCGGCCTGAGGATCAACTCCTAACTTTACCGAGGATGAGAATGGATCAGTTATTAAATCTTGGATGGAAATTTCTTTTACCTATTTCCCTGGGCAATCTATTATTAACAACCTTTATTTCTATTTCTATTTCTATAGTATAAGAAAAACAAATAGTATAAGAAAAACAAATCGAATCAAATTCATGGATTTACCACGACCTCGGTTGTGACTCCATAGATAAAAATGGGAAATTTCTCTCTTCGAGACCATTGAAAAAGGGCATTGAACGAGAAATAAATCGTCCACAGATGATAAAACTATCATATGCCTTGGAAAGTGATATGAGGTGCTCGGAAATGGTTGAAGTAATTGAATAGGAGGATCACTATGACTATAGCCCTTGGTACTCGGCAGCATACATAGGAATAGAAATGCGGTGTGCAAAGTCCTCGAGACTCAGGTTGGGTGCGGCCGACCAACGTGAGGATAATAATCTCCTCGAAAACTATATTGCACTTTAAATTTTCTACATTGGACAGGCAATGCAGTAGCCCCCGAGACACTGGTCGGGTGGTGACACCAGATCAGGGGATCGATGTACCCCTTTAATATTTGTAAATAATAAGCACGAAGCCAAGTAGCCCCCGAGCCTTAATGTGGGCACGGGTGGCCGAATTAAGGATCGATATCCAAAGTAAAATCACAAATTATGTGTAATGATTCTATGTATCCAAGTACTCTACATCATCAATGCTAGGATTCGCATTGTACAAAACTTTGTTGACCGGCCATCGGCTTCAACCTCCTCGGCTAGTCGCGGGGAGTGTTTGTCCCACTTTATAAAGCCTTTATGAGGGCAAAGATTTACGGCAAACAAGGCAATCCGGCCATACAGTTTTATAAACAAAGGTACGCAGAGAGACATGTTATAGTATTGTTTTAACATACGAAACATCGTTCAAAGAAAATAGTCCCGCTATCGGTTCCTTTCTTTGGGTTGTCATGCTAAGCATGATCATGAAACCTCAACTTTGATCAATGTGGGAGGAAAACTGAGGATTTAGTTCGGGAAAAGCTTCCAAACTTTGTGGTCTAGATGAACCCAAATTTTCACTTCCGTTGCGACCGTTTATAATCTGAAAGTGGCCCATCGTCAGCTTCTACCCCCTTGTCGATGCTACACAGGGTGTTTCCGAAATAACAAAACAACCCTTAGCCGACATCTCGGTGCCCGAAGGCGGTTGTGTTGGCGGAAACGAGGCAATCAAATATGCGGGCTTTATAACTTTCACTTAGTCATAGGAGCTTAAAGTTGGGAGGCCAGCAAGTAGCCCCCCGCTTAGTGTTCGGCGACAGCCGAGGTCAAGCCATAAACACTTCGGCCAATGTTATGAACGGCCTGTCATTTAACATAGTCATCGGTTCGCTGACCAGTTTAAGCTTTATTGTGACAGTCAGTTTAAGCCTTTCTCCACCGAGGTGCTTAACCATGCGAGCTGGAAGCACAATCGCATTGGTCCTCCTTTTGCACACTTAACCGAACAAAGCGAATGTAGGAGGCAAGCACAGGATCCGGGCAACCCAACTATCGACCGAAGACACAATTTGAAACCGATGCATATATAGCAATATCCGAGAATTTTTGCCGAATCTCTAAAGGTGTCCGGTGTTGCACTACGAGACTTATGCGGAACACACACAAATAGTTGAAAACTGCCATAGGATTGGAAAACCAAAAAACGTTAGTAAAAACTCGACGTCCGAACTAGATTAATTGTTCGGTGCCAATCAGAAAATTGGTCTTAGAGAAAAAATTATGCTTCTGTCGTGCTTTAACATGACACATCCTATCTCAAGACTTCAAGCGGGCCAGGCTACAGCTTCAACCTCCTATCCCGAAGGCGGAGTACTTATCTCTAGGCCAGTTTAGCAAACTTTAGCGGCTTTGAGAGGGAAATCCAGCTATTGACCACACACTCACGTCGAAAAAAGGAGTGATAGAAAAAAAGGACTTTGCAATGACTAGGAAGAAGAACACTTATTATAAAACAGCTCACATAAGTTTAAGAGCCCCCAAGTTACTTGGGTAAAAGAATTTTATGTATAATGATTGTATGTACCGAAGTGCTTATATCATATCTGTGTCCACCCGAACTTTATACGCGTCTTAACCGACCGTCGGCTTCTCCCTCTTCGGTCAAGGACCGAAAAGTGTTATGTACTCCCCCTGTCGAGAATATCGATGATGTTTCCGATAACCATGCAATCAGGCCATAAGGCTGTAACAGACAAAGCGCGCTCAGGGAACTTGCTATATTACTGACAAAGTGTAAGAAGCATCTTCGAAGAAAATAGTACCCCCACCGATACCTTTCTTCGGTTGCTCATTATTATTATGAGACTTGTGCAATAGATTTTTTGTACTCGTGAGTTCTTTTGTGTGCCGATCATTGTTGAGAACAGTAAGAGTGCTAGCTTTCGGCTTCACCCAGTCTGAGGTCTAGCTCGGTTGAACCGATCGTGAAAATCGCAGAGGTGCTCCCTTTACTCCCTAGCCGAACAATCGGGAACGTAGGGGTAAGCACAGGAGCCAGGCAACCCAGCTTGCAAATCTCTTAAGTCAACATGGTGCATATTGTGGCATAATACACGAACAACGAACGAAGCCGTACAAGTATAATCATATGCAAGAGGAAAAGCTCCATCAAGGGAGCCCCCAAATAAACGGGGTATTTGAATATGTGCATCACAAACAAAGTTTTGACAAGGAACTTTGTCACAAACAACTTTGTGCCAAAAAGTATAATGCTTGTTCCAACCGAACAAAATTTAAGACTGAAAGTTTTTGAGCATGAAAGCAACTTAGCTGGTTGATATGTTCGGCATTGATGACGCGGTCCGAGCTTGATGCGGGACAAGGTTCCGGCCTCCAGGCTGGTCCCGAGGTGGCCGAGCAGAGAGTTCGGCACCCCGAGAAGATGAAGCCCCCAACCGCGGTAATGGAGCAGGTCGGCGCGCCAAGGCGACAATACAACTCGGTCGAAGGAGGCGACAACGCAGCTCAGTCTGAGTCAATTGGCTACAAGATAAAATAGCGCAAACCAAAGGTAATGAAAAATAAAGATAATAATGTATAAAAAAATTCTTCTACTTATTTAATACAAGTGAATGAAATTAAAAGAGATGTGCCCTGAGCATCGACGTCAATGTCGCTGCAGGGCGTCGGCGTGACGCAGTGAAGGCGTGACAAAGCCCAAATTCACAGGTCGGTCCGAGTTCTGAATATGGCGTTCGCCGAAATATGCACGGAAACTGACCGAACCACCACGCAATCATCACTAATGCAGCCACCATTTGATAGACCTGTGTACAGATGATGGAACAAAGCAGAGTAATAATTCCTTGGGAAAAATGAACCCGAACGAGCAAAAATTGCTAGGATTAATAGCACCTGGTTTATTTGTTATAGCGGTCCGAAGAAAGGTTACTCCCAAAATTGGGACTCGATCCGCACACCCATTGCCTGATGGGTGATGAAGCGATGGCATGGTGATCCTGGCAAAGGTTGGCTCACCACGGCGAAGCCCGTGGTCCAGGTAATGTGATGAAGCTGGTCGACTGGTGACGCCGAAGTCTCCAAAGTAAGTTGATGAAGAGATGGCAAAGTCCTCGGTCTAGCCGAGGCGACGGAGCAGGCCGATAAGGAGACGTTGCAGCTGCCGTGTCAGCCGAGGTGTTGAAGTAGTTCGGCATGATGGACATCGGCTTGAAGAAGCAACAGTGCGGCTATGCCGAGGCAGGTCGTAACTTGTGACGCGGTCACTGCTGGCTTGACGAAGTGACCGCGTGGCGATGCCGTTGTGCCCGCTATATGTAATCCGCGGGGCAGTGATGTTGGTGATGATTTATCCTTCGTGATGCCGAACTATTGTTCGGCTGGACGAGATGATGATCCGAAGAAGTTGAGCTCGGCTCAACAAAGCGACAACGTGTCTAATGCAGGTCGGCCGCCGTGGAGTGATGTTGTCGAGCTGGTTTGACAACGGCGCGGCGGTGAAGTTCGTATTGTAAGAATACTCTTAATACTAGAGGGATGTGTTTGAGAATAAAACACAATACCCCATACCAAAACGTCCTTCAAAAAGGATGTCCGAAATCTCGTTCGTAAAGAAGATGAACTTGGGTCGGAATCGTTCTCACGCATAAAATAGATCCGAAAAGTGATGCACTAATCGGAAGGTTCCCGGAGTTGGACGGTCGGATCTAGCTGAATTTTTTGCAGGTGGTAGACATGGGAATTCCGCAGCCGATCAACGATTGGATCTTCCAAAGGACGTCCGAGCTAGATGTTGGACACCCTACTCCAAACTCGTTCGGATTCTCGTCCAGATTTAACAGGGCTCCGGTATATCGGAGATTGTCGGAGATTCCTCCATCAAAATTCGACGAAATTTTTGCAGGGTTGTTGTAGACTTAATTCCGCATAATTCGATTGAAGCAATCATTTAGGCGACACTCGAGGAGGCAGTGGCGGCGGATACAAGTTTGCTGTCCAGAAATAGCACGGTCGCCCGAGGGCAATGTTGATGTTGAGCCCCCGAGCTCCATGGATGACTCCTCCATGATTTTGATAGAGATCAGAGTTGATGTTGATGAAGGCCCTCATCCGAACATGACGATCGGAGGTAGGGCGCAGTCCTCGGTCAAGCCAAGGTGACCAGTCGAGCTGGTGTCGAAGAAACCGACATCGCAGTTGACCTGCAGTCGAGCCATTGATCCTTTCGCCGATCACACAGCGGAACTCTCAATGGAAGCACCAATGTCGGTGTCAAAACCAGCGGATCTCGGGTAGGGGGTCCAAAGTTGTGCGTCTTATGATCATTGGTAACATGAACACGGGATTTTACCCAGCTTCGGGCTTTCTTGATGAGATAATACCCTACATGCTCACTACTAGAGAAAAGCTTACCAGTAGCGCTTGTTTTTGTGCTACTAGTAGCGCGGGTACCAGCGCTACTGCTACGACGCTACAGCTATTTTGTAGTAGTAGCGTGTTTCTAGACCAGCGCTACTGGTAAGTTCAACTACTATTAGCGTGTTTTTAGGCCAGCGCTACTACTAACATTTATGTTTTCTTTTTAATATTTTTGGCGTTGTACATGTTTAAACAAATATATCTTTTTTACAATAACAACTCATCATGAACTAGTCTGTTTAAATAGCATATTCTTTACCAGTAGTCATCACCACCAAACAATGTTCGTCAATGACACATCATATATATAACAAGTTGGTCACTAGTCATAATCACAACTCCTCATCCTCCTCATCAACTCTAACACATTATAGCACATAATAACACATTCTACCTAGGACCTACTTCTCTCATAGGACCTACTCTACCCTCTCTTAGGTAAAATATCATAAAACAAGATAGGCATTGACTCTTCATTAAGGAAACTGAACTCTCCATAATGAAGAACGGAGATCATCATGTCTCCAAGTCTTGGCCTACGCACAATGTTGCTTCCAAGTAGCTCTCTACGATGGTTGAAACATTTTTTCCAATCATTTATTATCATGGCTTCCTCGCTTTTAGAAATCTGGTATGGACAAGAGTGATGTGGATACTGTGGCTGACCTCGACGTGGTGGCCGTAAGCTCATAACTTCAATGCGGCCTCTTGGCAACATCAGATGAGGCACACAATCCATCGGGATTTTCTGTTCAAAAACATAGTAATAACTTTGTAGTTAGCAATGTAGTTAGCCATGTTCAAAGATGCACGGGTGTCGTAATAGTAGAAAATTTTACCATGATATCTCCATTGATGTTACCGTAGCACACCGCGTGCACTAGTGGCACATATGGACCATAATTTTGAGGAATTTGATAATAGCTATTGTAATTCTCAAGATTAGTAAAAAAAAGTGGTAAGACCATCTTTCTCCTTACAAGTTAATTGTGCTTCATCATTGTAGTAGTAGGTTCTGTCTACCATCTTCCGTACATTTTTTGAAGAATGAAAATAAGCTGTCAATGGAAATAAGCTGTCAAATATTTTGAAATTAACAATATAAATTACTTAGTAAATATGTTTAAGAAACTCACACAGCGGTAGAACTGGAAGCGTGTCGACAGGGACCCAAATGGTCATATCATTTTTGTCAATGTCAGGATCACCAAGATCGAAGGTGAGAAGCATACCCTCATGAAAATCATACGCCTTGGAAAGGGCTTCCCAATTCGGGCAACCAAAATTGGATGAGTTCACAGAATTGTATAGTTTTACAGCAAAATCATAACCATCATGATTCCTTAGTTGAATTATCTTTGTCTCCGTGCTTTCATGATCATCAAAACCCATCTTCTCCAAGACATAGCGTCTTGCATGGCATGGGATAAGCTAGTCGAATTGTAAAAGACGGAAATTACACCTTGAAGAAGCAGAGAAGTCATGCAAAAATAACATAAAAAACTTGTCATCATTGTGTACCATATCAACATCGAAGGTCTCTTGGAGCTTGATGCTGAAGCGCCGACCTTCTACCAGGTGAGGCTTGTCGCACATACCGCGCTTATCTTCGCAGTAATCGCACATAGCGAATTCCCTTTCGTCGTCAGACATTTACTAATAGGTAATTAATAATCCATCATGAATACACATGTAGTAGTTTGAAGCACAAACCGCGCTCATCTTATGCATTCAATAAGCAAATAACTACTAGGTAATTAATAATCCATCATCGAATACATATATAGTAGTTTGTAGCAAAGATCATCATATAATAAGACTAATACATCTCGAATAATAGCTCCTCTAGGTTCAGTGGGCCGTGGTGGACACCCAAAGAGAAGGAACCATCACCGGATCATAGCTCCGGTGAGATCCCCAAATAATCTGCCAGGTATTTGAGAATCGGCCGTTCGCCAACGCAACCAAGTAGCGCTGGACGTGTGTGTTCTCCTCCGTGACACGGTGTTGAACCACCTACGCGGGGGACTGAAGCCTCTCCACCGATGCAGGCCCACGTGACTGCCACCAAAGAAGCTTCGGGTCAACGACGGGCTGGCTCCTCACTAAGCTGCGCTCACCAGAAGGTAGCACAACCCAGTACTAGCCCGGCGGAGCCCAGTCCCGGACATGGCCCCTCGGCTCAAGCAGGAGTCCTCCGCCGAGTCGACGACGAGGATGCGGGATAGGCATCATCGACGTCGAGAACAAAATGCTTAATTATGAAAACAAAATTAATAAACACTTAGCAAAATTTGACATGACCTTTGCTAAAAACAGGACCAATCGAGCGCCTGAAATTTGCCAGAACGTAAATGAATGAAATTTTTTGGCAAAACATAGGCCACTCGGAAAAATATGACATGTCCAAAATGTGACATGTTCAAAATATGACATGTCCATTGCAAATTTGCATAAAACATGAAAAATTGCTTTAACTAAAAAAATAACAACAATTGTTGTAACTAAAAGAATACCTAGAATTCTGTTAACTACACCTAAAACAACTAAAACACCTAAAATTCTGTTAACCACACCTAAAACAACTAAACCACCTAAAATTCTATTAACTACACCTAAAACAACTAAAACACCAAAAACAACTAAAACACCTAAAACAAATTCAGCATTATTCTAAGAACACCTACATTATTCTAAGAACCTACCTTTTTAACTAAAACACCTACAAATTTAACTAAAACACCTAAAAATTCAAGTAAAGCACCTACATTATTTAACTAAAACACCTACAAATTCAACTAAAACACCTAAAAATTAACTACTCTCTAATAACTATAACTAGGGAGGGAGGGAGGAGGAGGAAGGAGGGAGGAGTATACCTCTCGGTGGAGGAGGGCGATAGGCGGGGAGGATGGCCAGTGCGGGGGG